>NC_052350.1:16599128-16603856 GCF_009727055.1 Benincasa hispida | reverse complement strand
TATATATATTTTAAAATTAATAATAAATTCGGGTTTGTTTGAATTATATTAGGTGAATAACAATCCAATCTATAAAAATTTTATTTATTTAAACTCAATCTAACTAAATGAGTTGATAAGACCGCAGTCGATGGGATTGAATTGATCCATTTTTTCGAGACTTTTTTCTTTAACACGCTTACTAAAAACCGGAAATTGGTTAAACCTCAAGCTGCTGTATCGAGTTCGTCTGAGCGCTGCAGTTGCTTTCCAACTCTGAATACTAATGGCCTACGCCGCGGAGTCAAGATGGTCGATGGCCGCCTTGAGCGTCACACTAGCGTTTATCTCCGCCTCCGCCGTCATATCTCGTAAAACTTCGAAACTTTTAAGATCCTTTATGTTTTCTCTCTAAATTTCTCTGATTTCCTATTTGTTTTTAACAATTGAAGTTTTGTGGTTTTCCCCAGTTTATGTTGTGACAAAGAAGTCGAGAGAGTTGGGTACCAAGGTTCGAGAGCTCGAGGCTTCTCTGGCATCTTCTTTAAAGAAAACCGCCGCCGAGAGACAAGGCCGAATACGAGCACAGCAGGTATTTCATATTTGCTCCTCTGCATCGTCATGTTCCGTTATTGATATTTTGGTTTCATTTTTCTTCCTATTTGTAGGCTTTAAGGAAAGCTGTTGCGGAACCGAAGTCTGATAGCGTGGAGTGTACTTCATATCCCATGACACCAATTGGTACTATCCGATCATCCTTCTCTACTAGGTTAGTTTTCGATTGCAGTATCTGATAGTCCAAACATCAATTATTGGTTGTTGTTTCTTTCATTGTTCTGTTCACACAACTAATTTCAGAAATGGATATGTTTGAGCCATATTCTTCAGTTAGCTGTAGAAATTGTGCGTTCAACAACTTTTTTTGGGTTTTCTTTTTAGGAATGGGACTCCAAGGCAATCTTTACTCGTACCTCTTGCAAGGGCGCGGTTGGTGTTTTCTGCTCGCATTCCTCCAGCTTCCATTGAAGGTCTTGGAGAATATTCCCATTGCTGGGTCATATATGTCTTTCATTTAAACACAGATCTTGACAAGTTGTGGAAGGATCCATCGAAATCAAAATTCAAGGCAAAAGTACGTTTTTTTTCATTTGTTAATGCTCCTTAAATATGGAACTCATATTTTTATTATTCTTATAATTTCTTAAAATCCCATAAAAGGACAGCTCAATGGTAGGTTAGAGTACCGAGGTTGAAAGGCGAAAGAGTAGGAGTCTTTGCTACAAGATCTCCACATAGACCATGCCCAATCGGACTCACCATTGCAAAGGTAAGATAAAATTTTTGACTGCTGTCACTGTATCTTGCAAGTTTATGGAGAAGCCCATCATAGATCACAGACATTGATGAAATATGTCTTCCCCCAACGAGGTCTAGAGAGGTTTTGCTGTCAGTTGTCACATGAACATGGTTCGATATGTTTTGTATGGTTAGGCTGTATCAATGTCATTTAGTATTGGAAATTCATGGTTACAAGCTTACAGCTGTATGTCTTAGACAACATTCAAACACAATAGATAAACGAGGGAATATTAAATCTAAGATTAATAAATCTGCTATGTTACCACTTCAGGTGGAGGCTATCCAGGGACATCAAATTCTACTCTCTGGTGCCGATCTTGTTGATGGAACTGTAAGAGTTTGTTTTCATTTCTCTCCAACCATTGATGAAGGTTTAATCTGGAATTTAGTCATTACTTCTTGTAGTAATGATTGTTATTATTTCTTGCTTTGTTTGAATTTTCTTACAGCCAGTACTTGATGTTAAACCTTATCTACCGTACTGTGACAGTGTCCAAGATGCAACAGTCCCAAAGTGGTTACTGGTATGTCTTCAATAATTATTTTCTACGAGTAAACCTTATTTTAGAATTTCCTTGATGCTTATGTTGTTACTGTTCATCTTTCAAATTATTTTTTATGTGGTAACTTTTAGCAATCATTCTTTCATTCGTTTGTTCAACTGGAGATTTGTTCCGAGTGTCGTGCTTTTCAAACTTCAAAATGTGGAGAATCTCTTCTTATATGCATTGCATGTGTTATGATTAGTTGCGTGGAAATAACTTAAGAAATTCAGCTTTCCATATACTATTTAGCGCTACTGCTATTCACATAGTTGAAGGCATCGATACTCTATGACTGTAATATATTTATATACATTCCTGTTGGCAATCTTACATATTATTTACGCTAACACAGGGGGATAATTTATTGACTGTTGCATCCATTTGCTTCTCTGAAGAATTTATTCCCACTCTATCCGAGTGTTGGCCACTAATGGTGAGTTCCTTTTTTTTTTTTCCTCTTATAAGTGTTGAAATACGTTGAATTAGCCCTAAGGGCATTTTTGTAATTTATGCTATATTTGCTAAATTAGGGTTTCACCTCATTCTATTTATATCTGAGGTTTGGTCTATTGTAGGTATGACATTAAATAATAAGTCCTTTTTCTACCGTGGTTTTTCTTCCCTGAATTAGGGTTTTCCACGTAAACTCCTTGTGTCGTCTTCTTTTCTTCTATTTCAATATGGTATCAGAGCAAGGTGATGAAACCCTAGCTCCGATAGAAGAAACTCAGTCATCAAACTTGATAGGTGAAGGTACGCTGACTAATGAGGCTGTGATTCAAGTAGCAGTTGACCGCTATCTCTGGACCATCATCCCAGGTGGCTCAGCCGAACAGATCCAGCTGGCGAGCCGAACAGCAGGTGGTGCCCTTGCTCCAGCCGGCGCTCCGATTAGCTTCCAGACTCAGACGTTCCAACCGAACACCATCGAGGAAGGTCACGCTCTCCAGTCGGCGCACGCGAGTGGGTCACAACCGATCGGACCCTCGACTTCACACACAACCGTCTCAGCTTTGCACGTCCCCCAGCCGGCGCACGCGATTGATTTACAGCCGATCGGTACCTCGGCGTCGCACAGAACCGGATCTGCACAAGACGGTCGTGGGTTTGCTCCAGCTGCCGGGTCGGGTCAGATCGGCGTGATTTCTTCAACCTCGCAGCCGATTGCCGAGCCTTCTGTCCGTTACCCACCATCATAGTCGTCTGGGAGCAACGCTGATCACGGGTTGCCGAACTTTGCCGTCGGTGGACTTCCGGCAGTAGCTTCTTCACAGTACCATGGTGGACAGCTTCTTCCTCATGTGTATCCAGTTCAGCCCCAGTTTTGAATGGGTGATTCCATTGAAGAAAATCCCATGGTTTCCAACAACAATTGGTTAGTCTCCAGCAACAGATGGCCGCCCTTGGAAACAGAATGAATGGCCATGTTTCTTCCCCGATGTATTCAGAAAATCCGGTATCAATGTTTCTTACTCTTCCAACTTCTAATTTTAATGATCACGGGAGAGAAGTTGAATGGGCAAAATTATTTCTCTTGGTTCCAAACAATTAAAATGGTTCTTGAGGGACGCCATAAGTTTGGATATTTGACTGGAGAGATACCACGACCGAATCCTGGGGATCCTCAAGAGCGTGTCTGAAAGGCAGAGGATTCTTTGCTCTGCCCAATGTTAATCAGTAGCATGGAACCACAAATCGGGAAACCTTTACTCTATTCAACCACTGCTCGAGATATTTGGGATGTAGTCCGACGGTTATATTCGAGGCGTCAGAATGCGTTCCGCCTGTATACTCTACGTAAACAAGTTAACGAATGCAAACAAGGGAGAATGGATGTAACGTCATACTTCAGCAAGATGTCGTTGTTATGGCAAGAAATGGATCTATGTCGGGAGATCATCTAGAACTGCCCACAAGATGGAATTCAATACTCCAAGATAGAAGAGGTTGAGCGTGTGTATGATTTTCTTGCCGGGCTGCACCCCAAATTTGATACAGTTCGTAGTCGAATACTAGGGCAGAAACCAATTCTGTCTCTCATGGAGGTCTGTTCAGAGGTTAGATTGAAAGAAGATAGATCGAGTGCAATGAACGGGCCGGGTGTTACCACTGTAAAGTCAGCTGTCTTCGGGGCAAAGTCCGTTGGAGCTGATGGTGACAAGCAGAATAGTAAAACACCTCCAGTATGTGAGCATTGCAAAAAACAGTGGCACACGAAGGATCAGTGTTGGAAATTGCATGGTCGCCCTCCAAATGGTAAACGTCGCCCTTTAAATGACAAGTTGAAATCTGGGCGTGCTCTAGTGGGTGAATCAGTTGAGGGGGCTGCACAACCTCAGACACAGCCTCCAGTGACCAATCCTGGTGATTCAGGTACGATAGGGATCGGAACAGTTGCTCAATCAAGTAACCCTCAATCTTTCAGTTTCCTTGTTGAAGGGAATGAGTTATGGATTCTAGATTCAGGAGCGACCGATCACTTGACTGGCTCATCTGATCGGTTTCTCTCATACTATCCAAGTGCTGGAAATGAGAGGATTCGAATTGCGGATGGGTCCTTTGCTCCTGTTGCTGGAAAAGGCAGACTGTCACCATTTCAAGGATTAACTCTGCAAAATGTCTTACATGTGCCCAAAATTTCTTACTACTTATTATCAATAAGCAAAATAACAAAAGATTGAACTGTAGAGTTGTCTTCTCACCAGATACTGCTTTGTTTTAGGACTTGAGCTCGAGGAAGACGATTGGCACTGCCCGATATGACAGAGGCCTATATTTCCTTTCTGCAGATGCTTCCTCCAGAAGCTTGTTTAGGACTAGTCTTTTATCTTCGTTTACTATATCT
>NC_052350.1:16512833-16598077 GCF_009727055.1 Benincasa hispida | reverse complement strand
AAACCGTTCTTTCCCGTTAGTCATCTTCAGGGGGAGACCACAAATGAAGAGACTAACAGTTCCACGTACTCCGTACCCATTAGCCTCAATCTTGAGCCTAGTCCTAATATTTCTGAACTTGAGCCTAGCCCCAATGTTCCTGGACCTAGTCGACCTAGTCTTGAACCTAACTCTGCTCCTATTGTTCCTAGTCTACCTAGTCTTGAACCTATTCTGCTCCTGTTGTTCCCGTGTCGGTTCTTCCTACTAGACAAGTGACCTGGATAACATACTATAGGAAGAATCTCATAAAGGAAATTCAGGAAACCTCTGGTGTTCCATCGGAAAGTGTCCAAACATCGGAACTAGCTCATGTTCAAGATCCCGTTGTTTCAGAGGAGAGTCTTGAAGAAAAGTCTGGGAACATAGAAAATGATGAAATGAGCTCAGAGAAGGTTGAAACTTCAGGAGGTAATGAGGTGCTGAAAGATCCTCAAGAAGATGCAGAATTGTCTCAAAAGTCTGATACTGAAGAGGGACAGACGAAAACTGACAACTATGATACCACTCTGGATATGCCAATTGCTCTGAGAAAGGGAACCAGGTCATGTATAAAATACCCTTTGCATAGTTTTTTGACCTATAGTAACTTATCTCCTGGTTTTAAGGCTTTTACTACTCAGTTGGATGCTCTAGCAATACTTACCAGTGTACATGCGGCCATGGAAGTTCCCGAGTGGAAAGCAGCAGTAATGAAGGAAATGAGAGCTCTTGAGGCAAATAAGACTTGGGAGTTAAGTAGCTCTCCCTAGAGGTCACAAAACAGTTGGTTGCAAATGGGTGTTCACAGTGAAGTATAAGTCTGACGGAACACTCGAGAGGTATAAAGCTAGGTTAATTGCTAAAGGGTTCACTCAGATGTATGAGATTGATTATTCAGAAACTTTTTCCCCAGTGGCTAAGTTAAACACGATTCGTGTTCTTCTGTCTATCGTCGTAAATAAAGATTGGCCCCTACATCAACTAGATGTAAAGAATGCATTCTTAAATGGTGAGTTGGAAGAGGAAGTTTATATGAGTTCACCTCCAGGTTTCGAAGCTAAGTTTGGGAATCATGTTTGCAAACTCAGGAAGTCTTTATATGGGTTGAAGCAGTCCCTTAGGGCATGGTTTGACAGGTTCACCGTGTTTGTTAAGTCCCAAGAGTTTGTTTAGGGGCATTCTGATCATACATTGTTTACCAAAAAATCACCCTTAGGAAAGATTGTTGTGTTGGTAGTGTATGTTGATGACATCATCCTATCAGGGGGATGACACGGCAGAAATTGCTAAGCTAAAACAAAGGATGACAAGTGAATTTGAAATCAAGGATCTTGGTAGTTTCAGGTATTTTCTAGGGATGGAAATGGCAAGATCAAAAGCAGGAATATCTGTATCTCAGCGGAAGTACACTCTGGACTTGTTAAAGGAAATAGGAATGACTGGATGCAAACCTATTGACACTCCTATTGAGGTCAATAGCAAACTGAAAAGTATTTTGGAAGGAGTTCCTGTGAATAAGGAGAGGTATCAACGCTTAGTAGGAAAACTGATTTACTTGTCTCATACTAGGCCCGACATCTCCTATGCTGTGAGTGTAGTAAGTCAGTTCATGCAGAGTCCATATGAGGAGCACATGGAAGCTGTGACTCGAATTTTGAGATATCTAAAGTCCACCCCTAGGAAGGGCTTGGTGTTTAGGAAACATGACACACGGAGCATCGAGGCATATACTGACTCAGATTGAGCCGGATCTGTGATTGATAGAAGGTCAACCTCAGGGAATAGGACCTGTCTCTTATACACATCTAGATGTGTATAAGAGACAGACATGACACACGGAGCATCGAGGCATATACTGACTTAGATTGAGCGCATACCTATTGACACTCCTATTGAGGTCAATAGCAAACTGAAAAGTATTTTGGAAGGAGTTCCTGTGAATAAGGAGAGGTATCAACGCTTAGTAGGAAAACTGATTTACTTGTCTCATACTAGGCCCGACATCTCCTATGCTGTGAGTGTAGTAAGTCAGTTCATGCAGAGTCCATATGAGGAGCACGTGGAAGTTGTGACTCGAATTTTGAGATATCTAAAGTCCACCCCTGGGAAGGGCTTGGTGTTCAGGAAACATGACACACGGAGCATCGAGGCATATACTGACTCAGATTGGGCCGCATCTGTGATTGATAGAAGGTCAACCTCAGGGTACTTACCTTTGTATGGGGAAATTTGGTAACTTGGCGGAGTAAAAAACAGGGTGTAGTGGCCAGAAGTAGTGTTGAGGCAGAGTATAGAGCTATGAATCTGGGAGTGTGTGAAGAAATCTGGTTGCAGAAAGTTTTATCTGATCTTCACGAGAGTAGTTCGGGGCCCATGAAGCTATATTGTGATAATAAGGCTGCCATCAGTATTGCGAATAATCCCGTGCAACATGATAGAACCAAACATGTGGAAATTGACAGGCACTTTATTAAAGAAAAGTTAGACCGCAGAGCTATTTGTATTCCCTATGTACCTTCAGTCCAACAAATTGCAGATGTTTTTCGAAAGGGTTATCAAGACAGACGTTTGAAGCTTGTATTAAGCAAGTTGGGTCTTGCCGATATCTATGCCCCAACTTGAGGGGGAGTGTTGAAATACGTTGAATTAACCCTAAGGGCATTTTTGTAATTTATGCTATATTTGCTAAATTAGAGTTTCACCTCATTCTATTTATATCTGAGGTTGGGTCTATTGTAGGTATGACATTAAATAATAAGTCCTTTTTCTATCATGGTTTTTCTTCCCTGAATTAGGGTTTTCCACGTAAACTCCTTGTGTCGTCTTCTTTTCTTCTATTTCAATAATAACTAACTAATCATTGTTGTTGTTATTATTATTATTATTACAACATAGACATCTACGAGTGTTTGGCTCAACTTGTGTGCCTCGACAATATGCCAGAAATATTAACTGATTGTTTTGCACAGGAGAAAGTAAAAAACAGTACACGACAATATTTTATCTAGCCAGCCGAAGTTTTTCTTAAATATTTGGTATTGGAAAGGTCTAATGTAAAATCAAGAGTCTGGTTTCTTTGGTTTCAAAAGAGAGAGAGAGAGAGAGAGAGAGAGCTGCTTTGTAGCCTGATTACCATTTTTATGAAACTCCACGTTACAGAGGTCTAGTGCAACATAAACTTCTCACGTATCATGTTTTTCTTGTTTCAGGAAAAGAAATCGCTTTATGCGTCGGAAGATGAGTTTAGAAACTTTGTGAAGGAAGTGCTTTCATGGGATATTCGATCGGTGTCTCAACGTAATCAACCTCATGACTCCCATGTTAAACCAACAACTGGACATGAATGTTTCGATGGCAGTTCAGATTCAGAGGGTCACCTAGATGACAAAGTTTCGAGTGGTTCTCAAAGTTCTTCTGAGAACATTATCTATCACCTACTTGTAGATGGATTAGACGTGTCGTACACAATTGGTTGCCATGGGAACGTGGTTGTGGGCAAAGTGGAACTTGCATCACCTAGCTCAAGAACAAGAAGCAATTAACGCAAAGCAAATTCTTCTGAATAGGCAAATCAGGGTAACTAGTCTTATTACTAACCTTGCACCACTACAGTTAAAAGGATCCCCTATGTTGGGAACTCTCCCTTGAATTTATACTGCCTTGAATAGAGCTTGATCTTTTAACATTTTTTACTCATCTTTCTCTTGAAAGAATGCTGGATAAATTATGAGTTGTTTGATGGTTATTGAAATAGTTTTGGTCGAAAAGGTGCAGTTGTTTGCTGATGAGTGAATGCTTGACTTTTATTACCACAATCTTACAAGAAGAAAAGCATACATATGCTGTGACCTCTTTACTCCAGAAGTAAGTGTAAGCACACAAGTGACCAGGTCACTATCAGGCTAAAATGACGCAGGTTTTGTTTGGATTTTGTTGGTTTTTATTTTTAATATAAAAAAAATCTTTGCTTGGGTTTTTCTGAGTTTTTTCTTTTTGTAATTGAAAAAACAACTTTTCAATCGTTTGTTTAAATTAATGCCACTTGAGATAATATTTCATATGGAGTTTCACCGGTATGTATGGGCTACCGTTATTAAGTGAATTAAATAAGTTGTTATTTGTTATTCTTTTCATTAGTTTAGTTAATCAATTGAACACAGTTGGGAAGCTATGAAGCACAGATATTTCATGTGAAGTAAAGAATCAGTATCAAACATGTATCGGATATCGATACTTTTAGATACTTTTCAGATACGTTCGTGTTTGTTCTTCTTCAAACCCCTAATTCGCTCTCGCTCGTAGCTACTAATGGGGTCTCGGTTGATTTCCCTTCCTTTAGCTACTCAGATGTTTCAGTTTGCTAAGTTTTGAAAAGTCTAAAGAGTGCAGACTAGTCACGGAGCTTGGATATGGTTTCTCAATTAGAGATCCAGGGATCACAGACGGTATCTCACCATAGCCTTTCACCTCTGAAAGCGTCTTGACACGCGATTTGACGTATATACTTTTCAGATACGTATCTGACATGTGATTTGATGTATTTATTTCTATGTGCTTTTTTTTTTAAAGAAAAAAGACAAGTAACTCATCTAATCTTTCCCAATCTAAAGTTAGACAACTTATTTAAAAAATTTACTACTCGAGTCCAAAACTAAAAGAAAAACTAAATAAATAATGGATCAAATCTTAATTATCTAATCTCCATCTTCACATTTGAGTTTCCACAAAATCCATTAAAATATAAATCATTTGGATGTTTTCAACAATGAGTTCATTTATTTTCATATTTCTCTCTCTAATCTTTTTCTTCTTTGCAATATGAGTCACTTTTCTATTATATTTTATTAACTATTTTACTTCAACATCTCAGATGTTTTTTTTTATATTATATTTCAGTGTTTGTATTCTATTTTGTGCTAATGTTATTAACTTATATGTTAAATTTATTTATATCCTATGCTTTTTTAAAGAAAAAAATGTATCATCAACGTATCATAATCCTCATTTTTTAGAAATATATATATTAGAAAAAATATAAAAAAAATGACGTATCTTTAGACGTATTCATATCTTAATTTTTTAGAAATTGACAAATCGTCATATCTGATCGTATCCGTATCATGTAATCATATCTGTATATGTATTCTGGGAAGAATACTTTTTTTGGTTCTTAAGGTTTTGGATTTAATAACATCCTTAGATTTTATAATGTTACCCTTTTAATCTTTATATTTTAAGTTTGATTTTAATTTAGTTCATAAGATTTCAAAGTGTTACAACTTTAATTTCGAGTTTTCGAGATTTGAGTTTTGTTTTAATTTGATTCTTATATTTCAAAATTTACATTTTAAACTTTGATTTTTCATAAAATACTAACTTTCAATCTTTGGTTTTAATGTCTATTGATTAATTTAAAATAATTGTGAAGTAAAAATTTAAATTTAGTTTTATTAAAGATGAAAAATAGCAAAATTTAATTAATTATAATTCTTTTAGTTCTTTTAAATTAATTAATATACATTAACATTAAAAGTATGGGTGTTCAAAAAACTCAATGACTCGAAAAAACCAATCAACCCAACCCGTGGTTAGGTTGGGTTATCAACTCATTTGGGTTGGGTTTAAATAAATGAAAATTTTATGAGTTGGATTGGTTTATGAGTTCACCTAATATAACCCAAACCAATCCGAACCAACCCGAATTTATCATTAATTTTATAACATATATATTTTTTACTTATAAAACAATTATTTATACATATATTGATTTTAATTTAATTTAATTTTAATATTGTTTTTAATAATTTATTCTTCAACAACTCTTAAAAATAGTTTCTTTGCACTTTTAAAAAAAATTGCACTATATAAATTGAAGTTGAGTAGTTAATCTTAATTCAATATATGAAAATAATTAAATTAGATTTTTACATATTTACGTTTTTTTTCTTTTTATAACAAAATTTTAAATAAATAACCCGAATAACCCGAACCAACCAAACCCAAATATTTCATGGTTGGATTGGGTTGGGTTCATTTTTTAATAAAGGTTATCTGGTTTGAAAAAATTTACAATCCGAACAATGGGGTTGGGTCTAAAAAGTCTTTCAACGCAATTCAACCCATGAACACCCCTATTTAAAAGCGAAAAGTGAATATTTAGTAAAAATTTGAGGTTAAAAGTATAAACCTTAAAATCTAATAACTAAATTGAAACAAAATTTAAATCTATCGTTTGGTGTTTAAGGTTTTAAGGACGCATAGGAAACAAGAATGTCCAGGTATACTATGCTATCTAGGAACAACATGTTTGGGAATAATTTCTGAAAAATAAAGGGAATAACATGCATGAGAATAAGATTTCTGAAAATAAAATATTTGTGGGAACAACACGCTGTCAGGAAATAACATGTATGGGAATAAGATTTTTGAAAATACAAAGATTGATGTGTTTGGTTGTGCATGAAAATGTTATCAAAATTTGGAGATAATAATTATATTTGTATTTATTTAATGAAACTAATTTTGGTAATCTCATATAATTTTAATAGATTAATTAATTAATAATGAAAGAGTCATTCTAATTGGATAATTAATTAAAATACGTATATTAAGTTAAAATAACTAATTCTAAAATTATTTCTTTTATTTGAAGCTAACATTAAAATTAATTAATTAGTATTTTTAAATAAATATTCTTAATTATATTGACGTAGTATATTTTTTTTATCAATAAAAATGAATTAAATGAGGACATGATTATTTTATTACAATTAATTATTTAGTTTTATTTAAGTAGAATTCATTATTATTAATTATAATTTTTGTGTCAATTAGTTTTAATTAAATAAATAAATAAATAAATAAATTTTTAATAAATATTATTACAAAATTTAATGAAAGAAAAAGAGAAAAAAAAATATGATGTTACTAATCAAAGTTAAAAAGAAATATTAGAAAAATGTTTTAAAGTAACAACCATATGTTCATAATAATGCTCAAATTAAAATTAATTTTAATCAATTTGATTATAAAAAACACTAAGTAATCATTATGAATTTTTGTACTAACTTAATTTAACTACCTAGCTTATTAATTAAATATATTTAAGATATTGATATTTAATTATTAATTTATTGATATAAGTAATTACATTCATTTGAGAAATTTTCAATTGTAAAAAAAATTTAAATAGATTGTTATTGATTTATTTAAAAAAATATTTATATTAATTTTGTTAAATTTATGTTCATTAATCAACTATATTTAAAATAAAATTATATATAAAATGAAAAAAAAAACAGAGTGAAAAAGAAAATACCCACATTCTTTTAAGTGAAAAAACTGTGGAAAAGGAGTATGTCTAGAAATAGCTACTTTAGGCAAAATGTAAAAAAAACGTGAAACAAACTTGAATGTTGTATGTCTATATCTCTATACAAATAAAATTTATTTTAAAATTTAGAGATTAAAATAAAATAAAAAACTAACATTTTGAAAAACAATAAAAGAAAAGTGTTTTTTTTATTCTATATAAATATAACACCCACTATTCTATGCTTATCTTTGTTCTTGGTATGCGTCGGGAGTGGTTGAGGCATTAAAGACCTTCATTTATGATTTTACCAATTGTCAACATGTTAGCTTAATCTGCTGTGCTAATTAAACGATATGTCAAATTCTTATAACTTCTTGGCCACTTGCATAGATGACAAACCACAGGTTCAATTAATTGCAAATGTATGAACTAGCAACTACATTATATACCTGCAAATATAACAATTTTCTTAATACTAAGTACCTATTTTCACATTTTAAAGCAATGTGGTATGCTTTTTTTTTTTTTCCCCGAACCATTAAGATTAAAACCTTTCAAAAATAATAGTTAAAACTAAACATTTGGAAACAAATAATTGAAACCTACACAAAATTCATAGAAATACTTGAACTGCAACTTAACCACATGTATCACTATTTTGTAATTCACTCCTACATCACATTTTTATTATCTTTTTAACAGAAAAAAAAAAGTAGTTGAAATTTAAGAGTAAAATGAAAGATTTGAAACTTCAACGACAGAATCAAAACATAGACTCAAATTTAAAGATAATATGCCAATCCGGTATATACCTTTAGTCAAAAAGAAAAAAAAAACTTTAAAAATAGAAAATTGAAAAGAATATTTATGATTATCTAAAACGTGGATTAATGGAGTTGAATGTTTTGGAATTTTGTCAAAGTAAGGATATTTTGTTGACGTTACACATAAAGATGAGTTCCTCTGACATCCGCCAGCGCAGTGCCTGTGAGGCCAAACTAAAGTCCCCATCACCGACGCCACCGCGTTTACTACTCTCAACTCACAACCCTCCAACCTCCCGCTTTTATTCCTTACCTGAGCTTTACGTCACCCATTAACACTCTCCCGCTTCCCAAACTTCCTAAAATGGATCACTCCAGAGCCGGACCCGGCGTCGGTGCCGGCGACCAAGTTACGGTGGCAGCTCGCTCCTCTTTAATCGACTCACTCAAAGGCTGCGGCCTCTCGGGGATTCGAATCGACAAACAGGAGCTCAATGCAAAGGTTATGATGCCCCACTATCTCCGCTTCGCCTTGCGTGATTCTATCCGCTTGAAAGACCCCATTGCCGGAGCCTCTGCCACTACTCCACCGCAAAATGTCGTCCCCTCACCTCCAGAGGCCCCGTTGGTGATCTTCATTAACCCACGTAGCGGCGGCCACCATGGTCAGAAGCTCAAGCTGCGCCTCCAGGAATTAATCAGCGATGAACAGGTCCACTTTCTATTCTGTGAAAAAAATTATCTCGGGATTCCCATTCTTTTTCGTCTTTTCATGTGTGTCCTGTACGTCTGTATGTCTTTGAATTAACGATGATTTAATATTAAATTTATTTTCACCTTTGAGCTTTGGGAAGTAATTTTTTTTGATAATTTATCTTTTGTGGGTGTTATTTAATTGAGTTTGAATTTGGTTTCTGATGCTTTTTATGTGTAATTGAGTGAGGATTTACTTCAGAGTTCGTGTTGTAGGTGTTTGATCTTTTGGAGGTGAACCCTCGTGAATTTGTGCAGTATGGACTGCGTTGCCTGGAAATCTTGGCTGATCATGGTGATGCTTGTGCTAAACAAACACGTCAAAAGATAAGGATCATGGTATTTTGATATTTTCACTAACCCCAAATAAAAAACTTGTTTCTGTTGCTTTTACATATTTGTTATCCAATGGAACTGTTTCATATTCGAAGATAGATGAAGAAAATTTGAACTGGTGGAGCAGGTTGCAGGAGGTGATGGTACTGTCGGTTGGGTACTGGGATGTATTGCAGAACTTTACAAACAAGATCGTAACCCTGTTCTTCCTGTTGGGATTATTCCTCTTGGTACTGGCAATGATCTTTCCAGGAGTTTTGGTTGGGTGAGTTTTTGTATTTTCAACTAATTTTATAGGAAGGCATCGAATTAAGAGATATGGATCATCGTTTTTTTCCCCTTTATCAGGGAGGTTCTTTTCCTTTTGCTTGGAAATCTGCCGTTAAAAGGTCTCTCCACAGGGCTACCACTGGTCAAGTTGGTTCTTTGGATAGGTGGGAATTCAAATTTTTTTCATGAACCTTGAAGATGTTTTTGGAGTTGTTTCAAACTTGATTCTTTCTCGACGCAGTTGGCATGTTTCACTGTCGATGCCTGCTGGAGAAAAAGTGGAACCACCACATTCTTTGAAGCTTACAGAAGAAAGTGATATGAATGAAGCTGTGCATGTAATTATGTACTCTTTCAATTATAATACACTAGTTCCAACTTTATAGCTAGTCTGCAAAATAATGCACAATCCACACAAAAAGGACAATGTTGGATTTTGGTTTCTCAGTTTGTGAATGGAAATATTGTCCCATGGCTGCAGAAACTGGATGGCAAAGAAGATTTACCCACAAAACTGGCTTGCTATGAAGGAGTATTTTATAATTACTTCAGCATAGGTAAGCTGAACTCACCGGTAGTTAAACACTTTAAAATGCATGTTTAGGGAAGTGATTAGATGTTGCAATTGCATAAGCAAAGTTGATTGTGTCTTGAACTTATCCCATGGAGAATTAGATTAACTAGTCATCATTCTGTTTCTCTTCTGTATTTGGTTCTCTGCAAAATCATTAGCAGGTGTTAATTAACTAATTCTACTAATGCATAATGCAGGCATGGATGCTCAAGTTGCTTACGGCTTCCACCATTTGCGCAACAAAAGGCCTTACCTGGCTCAAGGTCCAGTTACAAATAAGGTTGAACTATGCTTTCTATTATATTTTTCCGTTAAACAAAAATATGCTTTCTTTATTGATTAATGGTTGTTTATAAGCTTACACATGCTTTTTTTCATTTTTGACAGTTAATTTACTCAAGTTATAGTTGCACTCAAGGATGGTTCTTCACATCCTGCTCAAACGATCCAAATTTGAGGTGATAGTTTATACTTTTCGAAAACCTAGTACCGGTAGAATGCATATATTTCCAGTTTCTAACCACAGAAAACTTTTCTGGTTGTAGTGGTCTTAAGAACATCCTTAGAATACATATCAAAAAGATCAATTGTGCAGAATGGGAAAAGGTTCCAGTTCCTTCCAGGTAGAACTGCTCTAATGTACTAATTATGAAACTTGTTTATTCTTTTTGAGGACATCAATTAATATGGTTTTGCTGCTTGGGCTAATAGTGTTAGGTCTATTGTTGCTTTAAACTTACATAACTATGCAAGTGGAAGAAACCCATGGGGTAAGCTTAAGCCAGAGTACTTGGAGAAGGTACCCACAATGAAGTTCTGTTACTGTGTTTTTTTTGGTTGGCATTGCTGTTTTCTCTTCTTTATGCTATAGATGGACTTAAATATTCATGTGGTACTAGAGAGGTTTCGTGGAAGCACATGCTGATGATGGTCTTCTGGAGATTTTTGGTCTAAAACAAGGATGGCATACATCATTTGTTATGGTAGATATAATCTCAGCCAAACATATCGCCCAGGTGGTTCGCGTTTTCGGATAATCACTGCTCAGTTTTATACCCCAACATGATTCATGTTTTTGAACTGTGTTGCTTGTTTATTTACAGGCAGCAGCCATTAGAATTGAAATTAGAGGTGGGAAGCGGAAGAAGGCATATCTGCAAATGGATGGGGAGCCATGGAAACAGCCAATAAGCAAGGAATTCTCAACGTTTGTTGAGATCAAGAGGGTTCCTTTTCAATCACTAATGATCAACGGGGACTAGAACTTTCAATCTCCTCTTCGAGTGGATATATTCTTTTTGTATGATATATATCATATATGTATGTCTAAATTATTCATGTTCAACACGACCATTAGAACATCCCTGACGAGTATGTTTAGTAGGCAATCGGAAATTTGAAAGGTGAAAATTAGGGATTCAAATATATTTCATGTTTCAATAGGGTAAAAAAAAAATTATTTAGTTCGAGTTTTTGGTAATAATTTATCCATTTATGTTTAAATTTGTAACAATTCAATTCTAGAATTGAGAATTTTAATTACCAATAATTTAGGTCTCATTTTGTCCAATAAGCATTGGACTTCTTGCCGGACGCTTCCCTCTCGCCGCATCAGTGTTGCAATGCTATTCCAAGCATTGCAATGCTGCATTGATATCTATTTATACCTCTTCTTGGCCCTAGGTCAAAATATGCCAAATTTAAGAGGCTAAATTGATGGATGAAGTTAGACTTCAATCTTCTTTTATTCCCTTCAATTTTTAGTATCATTAGGTTAGTTTTTATTTTATTTTCGGATTATGAATGTGTACTAGAACGTATCACGTCGGTTTGTCTATGAATCGATGAGGTAATCTTTCGTTTAGTTCTTGGATCAAGCGTTCTTTGTATTTTGATGAGTTTTCTGTCCAATTTTGTGCTTTAATTCAGAATTATGTTTTTTTCTTGAATCTTATTTAATTTAGACTTGCTTCTATGTGTTGGATTGATGCCCCTATCATGATCGCATGTCTTCGCTAGTTAAATTCAAGCTTGCATGCATCCTTGTAATCGTTCATACTTTGAATTTACCCTTGTAGCACAGATTAGATGAGCATGCTTAGATTTACAGGCTGGTCTTGAATCTAATCCGGATTTCAAGAATAAATTGATTATTTGAACACGGCTGACACTTAATCAACATAATTGAATCCTGGATCTTAATGCATGTTTTTCTAGTTCTTTATGGCCGCTGAGGACCCAATTGTATCTAAAAGCATGTAGGTTAGTTGAGGCATGATCTTTCCAGCCTTAATTACGAATTAGGACGCTCGATTGGTTCAGATTAATTAATTTTCGGCCTTTATAGAGATTAGTTAATTCGCATCGATTGGGTAGCTATGCATGCATAATTCGAATATATGATATGTTGGTTGAAAACAATGATTTCTAGTTAGACAACATATCATATATTCGAATTATGCATGCATAGCTACCCAATCGATGCGAATTAACTAATCTTTACAAAGGTTGAAAATTAATTAATCTGAACCAATCGAGCGTCCTAATTTGTAATTAAGGCTGGAAAGATCGTGCCTCTAACCTACTTGCTTCTAGATGCAATTGGGTCCTCAACGACCATAAAAAAACTAGAAACACATGCATTAAGATTCAGGATTCAACTATGTTGATTAAGTGTCAGGACAACCGTGTTCAAATAATCAATTTATTCTTGAAATTTGGATTAAATGTGCAACACAAAGATTCAAGACCAACCTATAAATCTAAGCATGCTCATCTAATCTGTGCAACAAGGGTAAATTCAAAGCATGGACGATTACAAGGATGCGTGCGAGCTTGAATTTAACTAGCGAAGACATGCGATCATGATAGGGGCGTCAATCCAACACATAAAACAAGTCTAAATTAAACAAGATTCAAGAAAAAGACATAATTCTTAATTAAAGCACAGAATTGGACAGAAAACTCATCAAAATACAAAGAACGCTTGATCCAAGAACTAAACAAAAGTTTACCTCATCGATTCATAGACAAACCGATGGGATACATTCCAGTACACGTTCATAATCCAAAAATAAAATAAAAACTAACCTAATGATACTGAAAATTGAAGGGAATAGAAGAAGATTGAAGTCTAACTTCGGGCTCCATCAATTTGGCCTCCTAAATTTGGCATGTTTTGACCTAGGGCCGAGAAGAGGTATATATAGATATCAACGCAGTGCTATAACGCTGATGCGGCAAGAGCGAAGCATCAAGCAAGAATTTCAACACTCACTTGCGTGTGCACTCCACTCCATGTCCATCATTTGTCGCAACACTCTAAATAAGCATTGCAACGCTGATGCTTTTGCCTTCAAGCGTTGAGATGTGTTGGAACGCTGATGATGATTCAACTCCGGAGCGTCGTGACGCTTGGACTAGCGTTGCAACTCTCCTCTGCACTCCAAGCTACTACCTTCAAGCGTTGCACAAGCGTCAAGCTTAGGCCAATTATGAGTGTTGTGACGCTCCGGCAGGGGCATTTTGGTCATTTTGATTCCTTTGAAGCCCAGATGCTCAAATTAACTTCAAATGGCTTCAAATTAACATCGTTCTTCACCAATTGATTAATTCTACCTCTTGATTGATCGGTACCTACAAAATAGGGATAGAAACACGTAAAATCCACTAACGAGTCCGAATTAAGCTAGGAATAATAGCTTTTGTTTAGAGCTAACACCAGATGAGTTGTTTGGCATTTCTGCCTTGTCCCTTGTCTCGAGTTCAACCTGATGGTGTCTTGATGCCAATGATGAAGTCATCATTGGAAGGACTTTCAACTTCGACTATTGACCAGTTGACTATAAGAGAGTAATTGTAACCATTTCCATAATTCAGGGGTGGTTTTTGCAATTTTTCTTTCATTTCTGTCTTTTGTCCCGTGAAATTATTTCATGAGACGAACTTATTGTTGGGAATATCCTAAAACTCGAAGTTCATAATATATGAAACATATTTTATTTTTCAATAAAAGTATAAATTGTACTATGTTATAAAATCTAATAAACGAACTCATGGCTATATTATGAATACTTTAACTTTATGTAGAGACATAAAAGAGGATCAAGTTAAGTATATAACCTAAAAGGTCTATAAGTATATGGATCAGATGGGTGCTGAATTGTATCAACACGCAGCAGAAGCGACAATAATCAATAAGCACTCTAATTCATTAATTTTGGTAAAAACGAAAGCATGTTATAACATAATTTAATGGGTTTCAAAACATATTTTTGAAGAACTCTTGAAATCTCGATTTTCAGCTGCAAATCTCTCCAAATCTTTGTGCAGACTACCACAAAATCTTTCCTATTATTCTCCTGGTGCTCTAGATTGAGTTGTGGGACTCAAAATAAGCTGGAGTCAAGGGAACTTGGAGAATGCTCACATCAACAACCCAATGAAGAACTCCTTCTTCAACCAAATTTTAGCTAAAATTCTATCGGTTGCATTGCCTCAAAATCACTCCAATCTCTTCAATATTTTGCGAATTATCATGCAAAGAGAATGACTGCATGAGATGCAGCTCATGCTGGGAGTAATTGAAGCTTGAAGATAATGGGTTTAGTGTGAGCTACTTGAAGATGGAGTTGAAAAATTCTAATTTTCCATTTGTGTAATTTTCTATTTCCAAAATCCAAAATTTGATTGTAAAATCATATTTGATTCTAAAATCAAGATTTATTAATTTTACAAATTAATTTCACAAATTAATTTTTTAATAAAATTAATAAATAATTATTTAAACAATTTAAATAATTCTAATTAATTTAATATCCAATATTAAATTAATTTTATATAAATCCATCTTTAAATATTTAAATCATATTTAAATATTTATTCTCTAAATTCGTTTGATTCTAATTTGAACGTTTCAAATTAACTTATCACGCTACTCTAGAGTTAATCCATTTTCGAGTTAGTAGGGGGACCTCGTGGACCTACAGATCATTGGCTCCAACGATCCACTAAACTCATTAGACCGATCTAACTCCCATTCGTTAATTAATGGGTCACTCCACTAAAGCCCATAGTTGAACTCTTCTCACTGTAGATATATTATGTCTATTCAATATAACCATGATTAATAAATTAACCCTTCACAGGTTGTTCGTAATAACGGCTGGGTCGAATCTCTGTTTTACCTCCAAAATTACCTTTTGTTTCTTTAGTCCCACTGATCCCCTAATGAAAAATTGTTTTGTGATCCAATCAACAAAACCGAGTCCCTCTCGGGCCAATGAAAGGACAGGACCCTTTATTCAAGACCCAGCATCAACACTTAAGGGAACAACCTCTCTATTATCTCTAAGTGGGTAGGAGTGAATTCCGTCTTGCACCCTATGTCTCCAGCTATCTATCCAGTCTTACCCCTGAAATGGGAGGTTATTGAGCTGGCGCTGGGCCAAACCTCACTTATGTAAATCTAAGGATAATGCCAAATAAATAGGAGTTCATAGGTATTAAGGTCAAGTTACCTAGACATCGCTTTGAAATAGTCAGTCTTAAACAGTAAACAACATTATAAAGTAAGAGTGACTGATTTTGTGGTCCGATCTTATATAAACCCTTTTGCACAAGGACACCCTCACACCTCATGCCCCAACATGAACGAATTAGGATCACTTCGTTTGTAGCACTTTACAACTCTTTGTAACAACTACAGAGCAGGCCGCATCCAATAGTGTTACCAGAATAAGGTACCCAACCTTATTCATATACTATAGATAATTTTGACTATTTACTCGAACCTGATCCACTTTTATGTCTCCACATAAAGTTCAAGTACTCATTTAATAGTCAAGGAACTTTTAGATTTATTGGATTTCTATTAAGAAAAACATCTATTCAATAACACCGTATTGAACTTTCAAAATAAGTTCCATTGTTTACATACCATGAGTTTAGGACATAAAACCCAACAAACTCCCACTTAGACTAAAACTCCAATGGTAACTTATATATCCAATATATAAGACCGAGTTTCTGAGTTTTATAGAGAAATATAATAAACTAGGACATCCCATACCCATGGTTTACCATTCGGTATCCCATACCCGATATTTCTCCCACTTACCCTAGGTTATTAATCTGGTATTCCTAGTCCTACTAGGTGATTCTCAAACACTTTAGTTGAGAGAACTATTGTAAACATGTTAATATACAATAGGCTTTTAATTAAACTATATGGGGATGCATCTTATTCTCAATAATGGCCAGGAAGCACACTTTCCTCCCACTACATTGAGGTACTCTCAACTCTTTGAGTAAGACGCATCTGACCTGTTTTAACAACTTTTTGTTAACAGGCAGATCTGGAAACTTTTAAACTTTCTATACTTTGATCTAGCCATTTAAATATCTGAATATTTACAAATGGCTTTAAACAATTTGATTCTTAATAGAAGTTTCTTGAACAAACATAATTTCTGAAAAATGAACATTTCATTTATCATAAAAATATATACAATTTGTTCTTTACATGATCATAAACGCAGTAAGATCAAGCAGCAACTTTTCCCACTAGTCAAGCTGAGAAAGTGGTCCCTAGGAACTAATTTACCTATTTACATTTCTCTGCTTTCTTCTCGGCAAGATACTGAGGGCAGTTTCTCCTCCAGCGCCCTTCTTCATTGTAGTGGAAACATTTCCCTTTATCTGCAGCGTTTTCCTTACCTTTCTTTCTAGCATGTTTCTTCTTCCCTTTCCCTTTGCGCTTCTTCACAGGAATACTCTTACTCTTCGAAGAGGAGGCAACATCAGGCTTGGAAGACATTCATCTCTTGTCAACAGTAGTAACATTTACTTCTGATTCCAGACCCTTTATTCTTAACATTGTATGGCAAGCCTGTAGCTCATTTAGCAGAGTAGTCAAGCTGTATTCAATTTTATTCATCAATGCATTCGTATAAAATTGCAAAAAACTCTTCAAAAGAGATTCCAGAATAAAACCAACTTGACTTCTCTCGTCCATGACAACATCGTTTACTTCTGCCACATTAAAGTGGACCATCATGTCCAGGACATGTTCACGAACATTGGTCCCCTCTTTCATGCGGCTATTGTAAACGTACTTGATGGCATCATGTATCAGGGTGAAGAATGGTTGTCCAAACATTCCTCACAGAAATTCCATAATCTCTTTGGCAGTACTTATATCCTCATGTTCCTTTTACCAAAACATCAGATAAGCTGGCGAGGATATAAGCATGGGCTTTATCATTAGCCTTGACCTATCTGTCATACCCATCTCGAACATTTCGGGTTGAATTGAAGCTAGGAATGGAAGGACAATCCTCTGTTAAGACAAATCGCAAATCGTCTATCACAAGTATCATGTTCAAATTTAATTCCTAAGTCATATAGTTATCCCCGATGAGTTTATTCGATGCCAACAATTGTATTATTGAACTCGTCATTCTGAAATTATAAACAAATTCTACAAGTAAATTGCTTTTAAATCCAATCAAGTTTTAGCAATTTTAATAATGTACTCAAGATTATTCTTTTGCAACGATTAATAATGGATTTATCCAAATTTGGATTTGTTAGTGGATTTCTCCCTGATTTAACATTTAGACCACTTTGCTAATGTTGTTTGAAGTGTCAAATGGTTGATGAAGTGAGTGCTTGCATGATCAATATGCTTAAATACTTCTAATTTGAAGAATTTGATGGGTATGCAACTGAAAATTTCAAAGAATTTTTTGCTGAAACCATTTTCCTATCAAACTCTCCAAAACCAAACTTAATCCCTTATCAATTCAGAATTCCACCACTCAAATCCAAGGTTGAGAATAGCAGAGAAGATTCTCTTGGCAGTCTATTGAAGATTTGAAGGTCAAATTCGTGAAGAATAGCAAGGATTTGAAGGAAATCTACAAAGGTTGTACTCCTTAAACCCTCTTTGTATATTTTTGTTTTTATAGCATGCTTATCACTCAAACTAAGTGTAATTAGAGTGCTTAAAGATTCTGTTAGCTTCTGTTTTATGCATATTTACTCTATCACTTACATTTTCACAAGACGTATTTATTTTTCATAATGTTGTAAGTTTGTCTCGTGAAGTTACTTCACGAGACAAACTTACAACATTATGAAAAAATAAATATGTCTCGTGAAGATGAATGGATTGTCCTGTGAGGTAACTTCACGAGACAAACTTACAATGTTATGAAAAAAAATAAATACGTCTCGTAAAGATGAATAGATTGTCCTGTGAGGTAACTTTACGAGACGTATCGTGAAGTAACTTCACGAGACAAACTTATAATATAATGAAAAAATAAATACGTCTCGTGAAGATGAATAGATTGTCATGTGAAATAACTTCATGAGACGTCACATCACGAGACAAACTTATAACATCACGAGACAAACTTGTGAAGTTACTTGACATGTGTCTAGGAAATCGTGGACTCCTTCCACGATTAAGCCTTAAATCGTGGATTAGGTAAACGATTTCACTACTCTATATTTGTCAATACTTATCTGCTGATTTGATACTTGTGGATCTCATCCACGATTTCACAACTCTATATTTGTCAATACTTTCAAACTAATCTTATTTTTGTCAATAAATATTAAAATAACTGTATTTAAAAAAAAATTGAAGTATATAGATTAAATCTTTACCAACTAAAATTCAAGAATTAAATTGCTACTTCCATGAAAATTTATGAACAAAAAGTGCTTTTAAACCTTTTATATGTATTTGATAACAGATTCAAAAATTAGATTATATTTTAAATGTGTTCAATACTACATTTATAAAATTAGTTATTATAATTATTCAAATATAAACTATTATAAATTAATTTGTTGAATTATTTTATGTTAAATTCTTTTTTGTATAATTATTATTTTTTAATATAGTATGATTTATAATACATTACTAAAAGATATCCATATTTCTACAATTTAAAATTTAACATCGAAAACAGAAATTGCACAGAAAACAGTTTTATTTTAGTATGTATTTTACAGAGGTTATTATTTATAAACATAACCATAAATTTTATTTTTGAAGGCGAATGTACTTTACAGAGAGATTATTTATAAACAGTAGCCAAGTAAAACCAAATCCAACTGATTACCTGCATCAAAGTATAGAGTTAAATATGGTCGATTTAGTCTTCATTTTTGACGCCAAATTGCGTGGCTCTTCAGTGGAATTGCCATCTCAGAAACAGAATGTCCTCCAGATTAACTTGTTTGCAAAGTTGATGTAATCTGCTGTTGACTAGTTTTTGGTTTTTCAGAAACAGAATGTACTCTACAATGAGTTGCTCGCGGTGGAGTAGCAGGAACAGAATGTATTCTAGAATGAGTTGCATGAAGAGCGGAAATATGTGAATGAAGGCTCGTAGCCAGTCGAGTCCGGCTAATATGTGAGAAGGAACTGGATCAAATATATTAATAACAATGAGTTGGCAACTGCGGTCGTTGAAAAATCAAAATAGTTCTAATACAATTATCGAGAAAATGGAATCGATAAAAAATAAATAAATGTTACATAAGCAAAATCAATATCTCAATGTTTGTTAAACAAAGAGAAGAAAAAACAAAAATGAGAGTGGAAATTCAAACTTCTTATTGAAGTAGAAAAAAATTGGTGACACACAAAATGTTGTATAAGAAATGTGCTACTAAAATTGTGATATACAAAATGTGATACTCAAATGTGGTACATAAAATGGTGATATACAAAATGCGATACTCAAAATTTAGTACACTAAATTGTGATGCACAAAATACATAGTACCTCCACCTTGATATAAGACAAGAATGAACCTAATTGTACTACTAACTCACAATTTAAAACAACATTAAAAATAGTAACTTACAAAACATAAAGAAAACTTGAAAATAACAATCTTAGATCTAACATTTACTTGTGCATCCAACTGAAAATTAAATATAACAATAACTTTAAGAAACTTAAAATTAAAATTTAATGAAGAAAAACCTCAAATCTCAACAACAATAATGATGAATAATAAACCACCAAACCTCCAAACATCCAGAGGTGAATCACTGGAATCTCGATTGGTGTAGTATCTTGATCTTGACTTGAGAAGTATTCCTACTCAATTATAGACATTTTAGAGTATTTAAGACAAGAACTATCCTAAAAGACTATAATAACCAACTCTACTACAATAAATACTATTTTGTAGTCCCAAGTAGTTATAGTCAACATTATTTCAAAATCTCATTTGCTACAATATTTATTATTTGCTATAGTTTTTACTATTTTCTTCTTAAACTAAAATAATTTACACCTCAAACACATACTATTATAATCAAAACTAAAATAATCTACACCACAAATATAAACTATTATAACCAAACTAACTATTTGTCCCAAACGCCCCCTTTGTCTTTACCTTTAGTCACATTCAATATTGCCTTTGAAAAGTAAGCCACCAAAGGAGGTTCTTTTGGGAAGGCTGCGGAATAATTTTCATAAACCCAAAATACAAAACAAAGCTAAGTTCAAAATGAAAGAAAGAAAGAGAACTTAGGGAAAATTTCACAAAAATGACCCAAAACCCATTTCTATCAATGACCTCCTAAAAACTTTTCTACCACTGACCTTTTGCCCATGCGAAATTCCAAAATTACCCCCAATTTTTAAAAAGTCTTCATACCGTAGCACATTTCTTCTTCCTTCAACGATTTCTTCGGCCCTTCATTCAATGTGCATTCAATACACCACCAACATTCCACCAAAACATTTATTCCCAACTAATATTCTTCCAATAGCATTGAAGAGAATGGAACGTCGCTCTCATTATTCACTTTCTGTCGTCAAACTCCCCACGAAATTCTCTCATTGTTCTCTCGTAGCTTTCTCTCAGAGTTTCAATCCAACATCTTCATTGATCGCTTTCATCGTCAGATTCAGTCCACATTTCTTCTTCCTTTAATGGTTTCTTCTGCCCTTCATTCAATGTACGATTTCTTCTCCCAGATCGCTTTCATAATAAGTGTCGTCTAGCATTAAATCACACTACGATCGTTTATATATTACTATGCGATCGTTTATACATTACTATGTGATCGTGTATAAATTACTATACAATCATTCATAAATTACAATATAATCGTATAGTAAATTATAAACGACCATGTAGTAATTTATATACGATCGTTTAGTAAATTATAAACGATCCTGTAGTAATATATACACAATCGTTCATTACAATATAAGTGTCGTTTAGCATTAAATTACAATACATTACTATGTGATCATTTACTACACGATCGTATAGTAAATTATAAACAATCGTGTAGTAATTTATACACGATCGCATAGTAATGCATAAACGATCGTGTAGTAATTTATACACGATCGCATAGTAATATATAAACGATCGCACAGTAATTTATACACGATCGCATAGTAATGTATAAATGAGCACATAGTAATGTATAAACGATCGCATAGTAATTTATACATAATCTCATGGTAATGTATAAATGATCGCATAATAATTTATACAAGATCACATGGTAATGTATAAACCATCATTCACTTATTAGTGATTTATTTATCCCATTGTAGATCAATGACGCTACTTCGCATCTTTGTACGATTTAGTGGGGATTGGGATGAGTCCAGAAGAAATTATGTTGATGGTCATATGAAAGGTCTGAAAGTCAGAAATGATATAACAATCAGTGAATTAGTGAGTTATGATGCACCAACGACTGAATATCGATCCGGATATGTTTTATATACACATCAAATGTTGCTACAATCTATTGGTCCCGATTCCCCCAATTGACATAGTCGACGATGAAGCTTTTAGCTTCTTTTTAGAAGGCAATGATGCATCTTGGATGCTGTTATTTGTATCAGTTACACCTTGCGAAAATCATGGAGTACACACGGACAATATGAATCAGCATTGCAATCCAACCAATCAACCCAATCCAATTCATACCATATCTTCACTTGATGATCATATTGAGCCAGTAATTTGGGGGATGACCAAAGTGAAACTTGGTTTAGTTGGAACAATGAACCCAGATGTACTTCACAATTCGATACTAAACATGGATATGGACAATCTTTAGGACTACAAACTTCTCCAACACCTAACATCCATGTTCCAACCCCACCTGCTTCCATTCTACCAGTTGTGATGCCTTCGGTTCTAATGCATTCCACCGTTCCAACCGAACCATTTCTTAATATATCCAGATCATCAAAGGGCCCATCGTATGACAACCTCATCACAATACCTTATGATTGTTTGAATGATGAGGATATAAAGGTCGGTCAAATTTTCTTTTCGAAATATGACTTGTCAGTTAAATTATCGATGCTTGTAATAAGAAAGAACTTTGATTACCGTGTAAAAAAGTCAACAAAGAGCTTGCTAACTATCCGATGTTCGGTGGACGAATGCAAGTGAAGGGTCCATGCAAAAAAAAAAATGAAAGAAAGTGATTCCTTCAAAGTGACGAAATATCCTAGCGAACATACATATTCTCTTGAAATGAGAATTGGTAATCATCGACAAGCAAAAAGTTGGGTTATTGGACACTTAATCAAGTCCAAATACGAACATGTTGGTCGAACTTACCGTCCAAGGGATATAATTGAGAACGTCCCACGAGATTATGGAGTGAACATAAGTTACGGATGGGCTTATCATGCTAGAGAATACGGATTGGTGTATGCACGAGGGTCACCAGAAGAATCATATGTGTTATTATTAAGGCACATGGTGAGACACTTAAGCTTGAAAATCCAGGTACGATATTTGAGGTTGAAGTAGAGGACAGACAATACTTTAAGTACGTCTTCATGGTACTTGGTCCGTGTATCAGAGGTTTTCTAAACTGCATCCGCCCAGTAATCATTGTTGATGGGACCCATTTGCATGAGAAATACAAAGGTATGTTGTTAATAGCAACGTGTATCAATGGAAATAACAACATCTATCCTATCGCCTTCAGTATTGTAGATGGTGAGAACGATGCATCATGGACTTGGTTCATGACTCATTTGAAGGCTTCGATAGAAGACGTTCCCAATTTAGTGATTATATTAGATCGTCAAATCTCAATTGCAAAGGTTGTTGCAAGTATATTCCCTGATGCATTTCATGTCTTGTGTATGTACCATATTCAGAAAAATTTGGTTGACAAATTTAAGAATAAGGACATAATCCCACACTTCTACCTAGCGGTGAAAGCTTATAGAATGTCTAACTTTCAGATGTATTGGGCTAAGCTCCATCAATATTCTGGTGTGACGGCCTATCTTGAGGAGGTTGGATTACAATGGTGGGCAAGGGTTTATCAAGTCCATTATAGGTATGACAAGATGACAAAAAATATAGTAGAATGCCTCAATGAAGTGTTGAAAGATACCCAAGAACTACCAATCACAAAGTTATTAGAGCATATCCGCGAGCGGCTACAAGGTTGGTTCTATATTCGACGTACACATGCAATGGCATGCACAAACATTGTAACCGATTAAGCAATAAGTATTCTTAAGGAATCAGAATTGATGTCTAGAATATATCGTGTTTCTCCGGTGAATATGTATATAATTAATGTGGACGATGGATATTTGGGGGGTTGGTTGATCTTCGTTCACAGATATGTACGTGTATGGAGTTTAATTGCCTCGATATCCCATGCTCCCATGCAATATCTGCAACGACCCTGAGAAACATTAATGTTCAAACATTATGTACAAAATGGTTTACAGTTGAGTGTGTGTTTGCTGCTTACACCGAACCAATCTTCCCAGTCGAACACAGTCAAGAATGGGTTCGAAGACCATATATTGGAGATGTTGGAGATTTTGAACCAATTCTACCACCGCAAGTGTAGGTTGACGTCAAACCGTCAGGATACCTTCAATTGGAGAGGAGTCACGACAAATACACAGGTGTACACGATGTGGTCAGAAAGAACATAACAAGAAAACGTGCAGATAAACATTGATAACAACTGGCACTGGCCCATCTAGACTAAACAATATGTAATTTTCACTTTGTTTTTTCTGTACAACACCAATTATACTGTACAAATTTATATTGTACAATATATAATTTTAGCATCAATTATACAATATGTAATTTTAGCACAAATTTATCTAAACGATCGCTTAGTTATTTATTTGCTTAGTTAAATGTACAACACCAATTGTATTCTTCAAATTTAGTACAAATTTATCTAAACGATCGCATAACAAAAACTAAATGATCGCATAACAAAATCTAAACGATCGCATAACAAAACCTAAATGATCGTATAACAAAAACTAAACGATCGCATAACAGATATCTAAACGATCGCATAATGGATATCTAAACGATCGCATAATAGTTAGCTAAACAATCTCATAACAGATGTCTAAACGATCGCGTAACAGTTAGCTAAACGATCACTTAGTATTCTCTATACGATCGCTTAGTAATCTCTATTTGATCGCTTAGTAATATCTAAACGCACGCTTAGTATTCTCTCAACGATTAGGAAATGAACGAAATGAAGGGAGACCCTATCATTGTAGTGCCTCACCCTAGAAGAACTTCACTACTTTGAGAGTCGAGTTTTTCCAATTACTAGCTCGAGTGAAGTTCAAGCTTTGATTCGTGTTTGTCTCACCAAACAGTCTGAAGGCTTTTTAAAAATTGTGGATAATTTTGGAATTTCGCATGGGCAAAAGGTCAATGGTAGAAAAGTTTCGAGTCAGCTGGTGAAATTTTCCAGAACTTAGGGAACCAAATCCATCGACTTTGTAAATGGTGCCAACCATTCAAAACTTAGAAGGATATTTTCCAAAGAAGACCTTAATGCAAGGAATTTCATCAAAAATAGCAACAACTCCACCATTATTGATTCCTTTTTCCAGAGCTTCCTTATATTCATCAAGGCTTCCATAGGATTTCAATCGGGTTTCACTAAATCCAAGATTTTTTTGTCTTAAATCAAAAATTGACCCAATAGCTTAAGTTAATGGGTAAAGACAAATTTAATTATATCATCTAACACTCTCCCTCACTTGCAGACTTGAAATATGAAGAAGAGCCAAGCAAGTGAAAATGAATATTAATTGGGGAGGAAATAACATTGCAGGGACTTGAACCCATGATATCTTAAAGTAACCTAGTCTGATACCATCTTAAATCTGTTCAAATAATCCACCGAGTAACCCTTTTTATCTATGTCATTGATATCAAGATAAGAAAGTTGCAGTCTTTGTGCAGTTAATGTGGATGATAAGTTTGTAGAGTAACTTTGAGTGAGGATTTGCACCACGAAAATCCATAGAATTAGCAAAATTCTTGATAAATTGTTCAGTATCCTTTCCCCTAAAGAATATGTAAATTGTTAAAGAGTAAATGAGCTAAAATTTAGCTAAATAAATTAAGCTAGCTCACCTCACATCAGAAATGAAGTTAGTTGTAACAAAATAAAACTAATTTCTCAGATTCATTGTTGTCATAAAAAAGAAAACAAACTCACTGTATATATATCATCGAGAGAGGTAAAATCAGTGTAAAATGTATATGAGTGGTTTGTGTAAATCTGATTGAGGAGAACTCAAAGAAAGCTTAAAATAAAATAGATTCAAACCTTGAGAGTGGATGGAGATCTCAAAGATCAAACCACTATAATCAATGTGTTCATCTTCTTCTCCTCTCTACATTTCTTGAGTTGAATGCTTAAAAATTTCTCATCTTCTTCATTGATTTCCTTAGAAACCTTAAGAATAATTTGAGAGAAGAAAGGATGATAGTAGAGAGTTAGAGAGAGAGTACGAAATCTGTCAAAAATGAAAATCATATGTGAAATGCAGAATATTACTCATTCTTCAGGATTTCAACTACGTGGCAAAATTAGAAGCACAATTGGCAACTACCACCAATCTTCTTTGGGCCAAACTTAATCATGTTTTAGTGTAGGCTTCTTTTTTATCCCAATTCCTAAGATAGGCTAGATGACAGATTACTTAGATGATCTAATGAACCAAGGATCGGACAAAGTTAGAAACTCTCATCAACCCTTGATCTTCAAAACACTCCACAAGCAAGAAAGATCAACTCTCACTTGAATGCTCCAAATATTCATGCATTCTATCACAAGAACACACAACAAACAAAGCTTAAAGCTTTCAAGGTTAAAAAACCTAAGATTCTACATTTCGAGATTTTCTTCTATATCTTGATTGTAAAAAATACAACATTATTTATATTGAATGAAAAGACACTATGAAATGATGCAACCTTTCGTGTATGAAGTAAATATATGAACCTTTAATAAATACAAATACATAAATAAATAGATACGTAGGACATTAATAACATAAATGAATATGAATTTTCAGATTCATTATGACTCTTGAACGAAAAGATGTCTTTAGATGCATGAAAAGTTGCAATTCCTCACCATGGGTAGGAACCTTAGTTTGAAAGTAAACATTAAATGCTCTAGCTCCTATCATTGTCAATTATTTGCCTATCATTCTCCCTTCTTCAAGAAGATTTTTCCCCAAATCTTAAGGATGTCTTTGCTATGCAACTTTACAGTCATCTTCTTGAGCCATCGAATTACACAACTTTTCTCAAAGCTTAAATTTGAAGACGTCAAATAACAAATTGTTGGAGATGAAGACACGATCTATGAACCAAAAAAAGACAACAACACTAAACAAACAACAAAATTGACACTTATTGTTTTGTTTTTTTTTTTTTTTTTTTTTTTTGCGACAAAAGCTGACAAGTTAAATAAGAAAAAAAAATGATATTGCAACAACGGAAACATATATCTGATCTAGAGCCCAAGCTCTGATACCAAAATGTTAAGAAACCTTCGAGAATCGGATCTAAGAACCACGTTGAAAAACAAGACCCAAAGAACTCAACCCCCAATGACCCCATAACCAATTTGATCCCAACCCCTAAGATAGGCTAGATGACAGATTACTTAGATGATCTAATGAACCAAGGATCAGACAAAGTTAGAAACTCCCATCAACACTTGATCTTCAAAGCACTCCACAAGCAAGACAAATCAACTCTCACTTGATGCTTCAAATATTCATGCATTCTATCATAAGAACATACAACAAATAAAGCTTAAAAGCTTTCAAGGTTTAAAACCTAAGATTCTATATTTCGAAATGTTTTTCTATCTCTTGATTGTGAAAAATACAACATTATTTATACTGAATGAAAAGACGCTATGAAAGGATGCAATCTTTCATCTACTCAAGTAAATACATGAACCTTTAATAAATGCAAATACATAAATCAAATAGATACATAGAACATTAATAACGTAAATGAATCTGAATTTTCAGATTCATCATGACTCTTGGATGAAAAAATGTCTTTAGATGCATGAAAAGTTGCACTCTTCACCATGGGTAGGAACCTTAGTTTGGAAGTAAACATTTAAATACTTCAGCCCCTATCATTGGTAATAGGCACTAGGAACTTTATCTCAACTTGGGGGAGGGAATATAAAATATTGAAAACATGAGCTAAAGCCTAGTAAGTGGTAATTTAATATGAATAAAAATATTCTCATTCTAAAACATCAAAGAAAACTATTAAAATCATTCAGTAAATCATTGGCAAAGTATATAAGATTAAATAACATTTCAAACACGTGCTAGTAAAATAATGGCATGATCATATCTCATATAAAGCATTCATGACTTATCAGAAAACCACACCAACCCTATGCTTAAATACTCGTTTACAATGGCGGGTTACTTCTGACAAGGAATGGTAAACTAAACAATAAGATCAACAAGCATACAGAGTTACCTCAAGGCTAAATATGGATACACACCACAGGCCCAAGTTCCTATGAACTTCTAGGTATACTCTGGTCACATCTAACCCCGATATCCCCCTGATCCCCTGGGTGACACTATAGCCATAGATTTCTCTAGACTTATTGGAACGCTCTAGCCACATCTAACTTTGGTAACCCCTGATCGCCTAAGCGCTGCTACTAAAACACATTCAAGTAGCATAGGAAAGAACCATCTCTTGGGTGCAAGAATTAGTAGTTTGAAACCACTTTCACAAACCAATCAACATCATTTATTCCACCATCAAGAGGTTTTCTTACAAAACCATTATAATAAAGTAAATCAGGTTCCAAACTACATTTTTATAATTCCAGTTCAAATAAAATCAATGGAAATTCAGAAATCATGATTCAAAACATTTTTGAAATAATAATCAATTAAAATAGATCATGCCAACACATTTCACAAATCATAGTACACTACCATACTTATATATTTTTCATATCAAAATACTGAAATTAAAACCACTCACTGTTAATCGACTTCTCCTTAAATTTCTAGTTCCTTCAACTCCTATTTATCCTGAAATTATTTTCATAATCCCTTGGTTATTCTCCACGTGACCATAATCAAATTATTTGAAAATCAACCTTCAAATATAACCAATTTCACTTAAACATTCCCAAAACCCTAATTTAAATATAATGTAGGGTTTACTTTGTAATTTTGTCCTTTAATTACTTTAAAGTTAACTTAAGATCCCAAAATTAATCTCCAATAAGAACTAGTTCCACTTCAATTTTCCTTAAGTTACAGTCTTGACCATTTTAGGGTTTTCCATTCAATTTAACCCTAATTTCACTCAATTTAGGATTTACTCACAGTTAAGTCCCTTTAATTACTTAAATTACCTTAACTTCTCCCAAATTAGTCCAATTTAAGTTTAAAGTATCTTAATGATACCAATTAGGACTTAAATCATGTTTAAATATACTTAAATTTTCCCAAACCCTAATGCCATCCAATTTTAGGGTTTCACATTACACTTAATCATTAAATTATCTTAAAATTAACTTAAGATTTCAAATTAATTCAATCTCAAGGTCAAAACATCTTATGGATATTCATTAGAACTTAAATTAAGGTTAGGAACACCTTAATTAATCTTAACTTTGTCCAATTTTGCCTAATTTTTTCATTAACTCTAATTAGGGTTTATTTTCAATTATCCACTATCGAACAGGTGAACCCCCCATTTACTGACGATATCATGGTAGTTGAGCTTCCCCAGAAGTTCAAAGTCTCAACCATTAAATCCTATGATAGCAAGAAAGACCTAGTAGAGCATCTTGACATGTACAAGTCCTAAATAAAACTTCATGGGGTATCTAATGTGATTCGATGTCGAGCATTCTCTTCTCCCTTAACGAGATGAGCAAGGGATTGGTTCAGAAAACTGAAGAGATGATCAATTGGCTCTTTTAAGGAACTAGCCCGAGCTTTTGTTACCCAGTTATTAGGCGAGAAAGACTAGCACAAGCCAAAGATGCATCAACTAACAATCAAACATGGTCCAAATGAAAGTCTACGAGAATATGTTGCACGTTTCAATACTGAAGCCCTTCAAGTTGACGGATATACTGATGGGGCAACACTGATTACTATAGGATTTGGATTGTGGGATGAGATACTCCTTTGATCGATTGGTAAGAGAGAACCCAATACTTATGTTAAATTCATAACTAAAGCACAAAAATATAAGAACGCAGAAGAATTGGTCAAGTCGAAGAAATAGGCACATGAAAGGGGAACTAGAATAGGTCACCTACACGGCCGAGATTATACTGACGAGTGAAATTGAAAGAGAAGGCGATTGGAAGAGCGAAGCCCACCTCGACCTCAGTTGAGGCACCCCGTCACGAACAGACGAGTAAGTTTGAAAAATATACCCCTACAACAATCTCTGCTGACGAGATTCTCATGGAAATACAACACACCAATCTGAATGAGCATCTAGGAAAGATTAGAATAAATCTTGATAAAAGAGAGACTATTATTGTATGTACCATCAAGATCATGGGCACTTCAAAAGAGAGTGCAATCAATTGAAAGATGATATTTAAGCGCTAATTCATAATGGATACTTGAAAGAGTTTGGATAGAAAGATGAGAAGCACGAAGAAAAACAAAACAAAGGTGAACAGAACCCAGTGCTGAAAATCAGATAGGATAAGAGCTGATTGCCTGAGGCTGAGGTTGGTGCAATCAAGGCTAAAGCCAACCAGAGCGAGACTAACCAATCGAAGTTAAAGCGAGCACTATCATAAATAGATTTCGTTCTTTTATTTTAAAATTCCTATTTACAACTTGTTATTTTCATTCCAAAACATGAACTTGTTATTTTCATTATTTTAATAAATATCATATCTTCCACGAATTGTTTGCAATTGATGCCCAAGGAATATTTTACTTTTATATAAACCAAATATTTCTTCAGAAGGGGATTGTGATATGATTCCCTACTAGAGAGAAGTAGAAGATCTGAAAAGCAAGAATCAAGTGAGTTTTGTAAGATAACTTTAAGCTTGACCAAAAGTTGGGGGTTGCCAAGACCGAGGTTGACTACAAAATGGCTGAGGCCGAAGCCAACTACAACTAAATTTCTCTTTTCAGTTAGCATGTGGTCAACGAAAAGATGCTTGTAAAAAGTCTCAAGAAATCGGTTTTCATCTTTCTTGAGAATGTGCACAAATCATAAAGAAATCAAATTTTGATTTTTTTTCAGATTGTCTCATCACCTCTCAAGCAATTGATTTTCATTTTTCTTGAAACGATGTACAAATCTTAAGGAAATTGATTTTCATCTTTCTGACAAGATTGCTATCTCACCTCTTAAGAAATCGATATTCATCTTTCTTAAGACGATGCACAAATATTAAAAAAAAAAAATTGATTTATCTTTCTGACAACATTGTCTCATCACCTCTCAAAAAATCGATTTTTTCTTTCTCGAGATAGTGCACAAATCTTTAAGAAATCAATTTTCATCTTTCTGACAAGATTGTCTCCTCATCTCTCAGGAATCAATTTTCATCTTTCTTGAGACAATGTACAAATCTTAAGAAAATCGACTGACAAGATTAATTGCAAGTGAAAAGAAGTTATACTCTCAAGGCGTGCCAAACCTCAAGACCTGACATGAGAGTAGGGCCTAATGTTTTGGGTTGTTTTGGACTAAAAGGTATAATTGATGTTTAGAAACAACAAGGTCAAGAAGAAGTGTGATATGAGAAAAATGAAAATTGAGAACCAAAATGGGCCAAGGAAAAGAGAGTTGGCTTGGGCCTAGCCCAAGCTAGCATGCTTGGCCTCCGCCAAGACTGAGGTCGAGCCTTGCCAAATGCATGCATGCCCCAACCCGAGAGACTATTTTGGGTCTGAGATATGGCCCAAACAAGATGTTTGGCCAGCCCTAGCCAAACTTAAAAATCAAGCCCGCCTCTTAGTTCGACAGGTCATCTAATTATCCTAAGCTAATTTTTAAACTCTAGGGGACAACTTAGGTCAAATTTTCCTATAAATATACCCCTTATGGCTCCATATGAGGTGTCTTAAACTTCAGGCTTCCTCCCCATTTTCTCTTACTGACTTAGGCATCAAAGTCTTTTTTTTTTTTTTTTTTTTTTGTTTTGCAAGTGCTCTCTTCTCTCAATTACAAATTTATCGTTATTGTCACATAGAGGTTAGGTGCGCTTTCCTTTGACCAAAATTTGGCATCAACAATATATATATATATATATAATGAAAACTTTATATTATCAATAATAAATAAAATATCAATATTTAAAAAAATCAATAAAAAGTAGAAATTCATTATTAAAAAGACATTTAATTATAAAAATATTAAAAAATATTTTTATAAAAAATTAATATTCAATGAACTAATTCAATGAGTTGGCCCAAGTGTAACATCAATTCAGCCTAAAATTTGATCCAAAGTTGGGTTGACCCAATTCAAGTCCAAACTATGTCTTAGACTTATTGAACTTAGAGCCTGGGTCGACCCAATAATGAGGTTGATCAACAAAATTTTCTTGTTTTTTCATTTATTAAGTTTTAACATTTCTTAGTTCTTCAAAAGTTCTTCCATAATTGTTTTTTACAGACCTTGAGCTAAAGGAGTCTCTGAAATCATGTAATTCCAAAACTGATCGTGGTATGATTTTTTCCCTTCATTTCTTGAGTTTCCATAATTTCTTTGAGATTCTTTCATCACTGCTTCTTCATAACACTCATTATTCAAGTAATTTTTATTTTCATTTCTTTAGTTTTTACATTTGAAAGTTGGTCCTAGTCCAACTATTGTGATTTTTATTTTTACTACCAAAAATAAGTTTTAGACAAAATTAGACATGAACTCAAATAATACATGACCAACTAATCATTGAAATTAATTAGAAAAAAACCCACCTCCAACTTTTAAAAAGAAAATAAAAATTTCAAGTCTCTCCTAAAAAAATATTTCATTATAACTCCATATGAGCTTAAATTATTACTTCATCATTCTAATTTTTTCACCTTCGACTTTAGCATCAACACAAACAATGCTATAAAACGTCATGAACAATGGGCAGCTAATAAATCAGTGCCTTGTGCTGCAAGCTGTAAAGAACAGCATCGTAACTTTTCTTGAACAAGTCCAACACTTGGTCCTCAAGCTGCGAGCCAATGGCCTTCCAATCGATCCCCAATTTCTCAATTCCCCTGAAAACACTCTCGGCCTCCTCCATATTTGAATCTAGAGTTCTTGAAACAATGCCATGGTCCATGAATGCCGCTAGAGCTTCTTCTGGTATAGTTGATATCTGAAAGAAAAAACAATATCTTACTCTATTGTAATAATCAGAATGGTCCACACACAGAGAAAGAAGATTTAACCCACCGTTTCTGGTCCAATGAGAAGATCAATATAAGAGGTATCGGGGTACGCTGGATTTTTCACATTAGTTGAGGCCCACATCAATTTCTGCTTCTTGGCTCCTCTCTTTGCCAATGCCTCCCACCTTGGGCCCGAAAACTTCTCCTTGAATATCTTATATGCAATCGCTGCTTGAGCTCTTGCTGTCTGCATAGCATAATCAACAACTTGAAAAACCCTCGAGTGATTCCAACTTTGTTTTTAGGTATTAGCTAGTGGACTTTACCTTTCCTCTGAGCTCAAGGGCCTGATGGGTTGCTATTTTTTCAAGCTCTGCATCAACAATAGCATCCACCCTGCTTATGTAGAAAGCAGCAGCGCCAGAAATGGTTGAGAGATCACTTAATCCAGAGCATTCCAAGCCATTTAAGTAAGCTTCGATTACCATTTCGTATGTGGATATACAAAATATCAACTGTTTAAATCATAATGTCCACGCTCACTAGGTGTTTGACAAAGGTCCCCAACCAAACTAAATGTAATATATGCCACTTCTTTTCAATGAACAATACAAACAAAACAAATGGATATACTTACAGTTGCATTTACGCTTATTCCTTGGGAAATGACTTGCTTTATTGCGGGTATGGATTCGGCAGTTGCAGGAATTTTTATATACACATTTGGCCGACCAACCTTTTTATGAAGCCATTTAGCTGCCTCAACTGTCTTCTCTGTGTTATCAGCAAGCCACGGGGAAACTTGTACGGAGACATAACCATCTAAACCAGCTGTTTCTTTGTAGATTGGTTCTAAGATTGCACTAGTATCCCTTATGTCTTTTGTTACAAGTTCCCAGTATGCACTTTCAACATCTTTTCCTTCTTTTGCTAGATATCTATCCATGAATTTAGAACGAAACAAACAAACAAATTTGTACAACAAAACTCTCAACAACCCTCTTGCTTTTGTATATTAATGTGTTGAGATAAGAACAGTTAATGTACCTGAACTGCTCGTCGTAAGCTTTGGACGACAATATGGATCGCTCAAATATCTGTCACGAGGAATCATAAGGTTAAAGCAACGAGAGAACGAGATTACGAAACAGAGAGGGATTTTGACTACCTTGGGATTGGAAGTAACACCTTTAATTCCCGATGCTAACAAGGGAAGCAGATCAGTGGCAGGGCGGCAAATCTTATCATAATAAGGGCTTTGGCCTTGCCGTTCATGGAGGTCGTGAAGAATTGATTTTTTGAACCCATTTTTTGAACAAGCAACAACACAGCTTGGATTCATCATCAAGTTACAAAATGAAGCCATCACAGCCTGAGAGATCGATCTTCAAAACTGAAATCAAACCCCATTTCCGATTCCAATTTATATATGGTACGGATGCACTCTCTTCTCAATGTAGTGTGCTTCAAATTTCAAATTAAATTTGCTCGAAATTTTACATGTTTATTTATAAATATATCACACCTTTCACGGTCATATAAATTATTGGATACTTCGCGTATATATAACATAGTTGCGTATTTGATTATAAAATGATAGGATTAAACAAGCAATATACTCAATCTAAAGACTGAGATACTGATATTTAATTGAATCATCTTGAGTTTATCTCCTATCCAACCATCAATTGGAGTTTATGACCTTGACCTATTCATCTAGTTCTTTTTTGCTTTCTTAAACAGTCCCAATCAATGTGAATAGGGGAGAAATTAATAAAAAAGATGAAGTCTACTGATCATCTCAACAAGTTGCTGCAATAGACTTGATAATTAAAGAATAGTTTTTAAGCTTTTGCTTCCATGGAAAAATTTTGCTTTTGAAGGTATGACTTTGATGAGTTATTTTAATTTGGAATATTAAAAGCATTGATGTCCTGATCAAATTAAAATCTATGATCATCAGATTGCACGACTTTTATGTGGAAATGATTACTTTTAAGTCAAAATGATCATAACTCAACGTAAATCTTGTACCATTTCAATAATTGAGGTCGGATCCCCAACTTTGCATATTGTTATTAAAAAAATGGTTGCTTTAAAATGCTCTCTTTAAAGTGTAGCAAAGTTGTGTTCATTAAAGACCAAAGCTAGCTTAGCTAGTGGTCTCGGTGACATGTTTTGCAGGACCAGCACTTGAATCGTGGCAGCCATGATCTGCATCAGCTGAAACAGCCTCGGACGATTTCGACATGTCGTCCATTTCCTTGTCCTTCACATCAGAATGTGAATGCCGCTGAAACGACACATATTTCCTGTAATACGTCTTTGCCATTGAGGCAGGCTTTTGCCAGACGAAGGATTTTGAGCCGATCAAAGCCAGCAATAATGCTATCCCAGTGATAATAAAAAGGCCCCCGAAGCTCGACACCTCTAGACATGGACCATCGGAGGAGGAGTTTGAGCTGTCTTGATTTTGATTTCCAGCTCCAAAGTATTTTGTTTCAATTGTCACCATTTTCTCTCCCTCTGTCACGTTCAATATTGCTCTTGATACATAAGGTACTAACCGAGAGTTTTGTGGAAATGCCTGAAATTAACAAGCAACTTCTTATCTGATGTACATATGAACTGACAAACCTTGAAGAATATTTGTTTAAGAAAAACACTTACAAACCCAAATCCGTCTGTTCGATATATAGGTCCAGCCATGATGAAATCAGAGCCATATTTTGTAAGGAAGACCTTAAGGTAAGGAATTTCATCAAAGATTGCAGCAACACCACCGTTTTGACTTCCTTTAGACAATGCCTGACGATACTCCTCAACATTTGCATAAGATTTCAACTTGGATTCGTTAAATTTCAACTGCTCTATCAGCATAGATTTTGTAAAGGAACCCTCTTGATATCCAACATAGTAGCCCTTGGATATGAGTTCATTCACGCTAAAATACTTGGGCTGTAGCTGATCTGACATTAAGATTGAAGACAAACTTGCTGTGTAACTCTGCATTAGAACAAACGCCAGAAACAACCAGACCACAAGCACAAACCTAGAGCGCGTATTGGTCACTATTTGTCCTGTTCAACCAAAAAAGAAAGGGAGGTGGTTCATTTTTCTTGTTCTTCCATGTGATTGATCCCAAAATTCAATTCAATTACCATAAGGAAAGAAATTGAGCTTACTTTCAGGAAGAACTAAGGAAGAGAAAGGAAACCAGAGGACTAAACAGAGTAACTCCAATGGTTGCGAGGATTCTCTTCTTGCATTGTGCTCTAAGATCAGTAGAACAATTCGTGTTGCTATGGAGGCTGCTATGGTCGTAAGCCATAGATCCACACTCAAAGGTTTCAAGAAAACCCACATACTACGATGCATGTTGTGTTTGATTGGGACAAGCATTGTCACGCCCGAGTCAGTATATGGCAATGAGAAATCTACGAGGTTGGCTCGGCTGGCCACAATAGTAATATCTCCTACGACCGCATCAAATTTATTCTTCTATCCAGAAAATTAGCAAACACAATAATAGTGTTAACCCTTTAATTGAATGAGTAATTAGCATATTATTCTCTGTTTCAAGGCATTGTTTATTGTCCAATGATGATAGAGTCATAGACTTTGGAAAACATACGTATGTGTTAAACATAATACTAAATACAAAAGGTCATGTTATTCAAGTAATTAGATTTTAACTTCTTCATAAGAAATGAGCAGAATGTTGAAAAATCTTGGTAGTCGTAAAGAAAGATGATGGTTACGAAGACGATCAATATTCGAATCAAATTGAATCTTGATCATGAGATGTAAAAAAGAAACTGTAAATAGATATCCTCCTCAGTTTTGAAAATCTTGAGAGGGGCAAGCTATGGACGCAAATTGTGGGATTGAATGGTGGACATGGCTACAAAGCAATAACTCTGATGAAAATAAAATTGGAGAGCACTGACCTTCTTGCTCTCGGCGAGTTGGTGAAGGAGGTCATCATAAATAACAGAGCTGTCCCCGGCATCATCTTTGAAGAGTTCAAATTCATAAGGAAGAGGAAAAGGCAAAGCATCAGCAACAGCTCTGAAGACATCTATGCAAAAACCAGTATAATTGAGCTCCCCTGTTTGAGGGTTTCGAGTAACATCCAAGAACTCATTGAACCCATGTTTTTTACGAACCCCTATTCTAAATTTTTCACCATCAGCAGGCACAGCCCATCCTTTTGGTGCAGTAATGGAGTCTCCAGGCCATATGATCTTCTTCAGCTTACTAACTGATGTGGAGTATTTTTCATTAGGTTTCTTATTCGCTCTGTTTTGACAAATCCCTTCTTCAGGACTCCAACACCCAATCAATCTCTCTCCTCTCCCAATCACATTGAATATTTCAAAAGCCGACGGCTGTAAATGCCCATTAACCAAATGGAAATCCCCACTCAAACCCTTAAACTTGATATTCAACATCTCTTTCAACAACAATGGACCCACTTCCGAAACCCCCAAATTCGCAATATCTGTTTTCCCCTCTACATCACTACCCCGACCCTTTAGAAACCCTAGATTGTCCACTTCCCCAATCCTCTCCGCCGCCATAGCCAATGCCCAAATGGTATCATAAGCCCACAAACCATAGATGTTTAACTCAGGCGCCGACCATTTCCATCTCCTCTTGAAATTCTCCAACGCTTCTGAAGCAGGAAAATGCGGGCGTATCCCCAAAACACCCTCCATTGATTTAATAACCAGAGGATCCATGGCGTCAAGACAATTGGAGAGGGTATTAGTGAGAAGCCAAGCATAGCCTTCGGTCATCATTCCAGCTTTTTCCACAAGCGGAAACAGAGCAGACCCAAATGGGGAAGTGACGTGCACCAAGAAAACTCTAGTCTGCCTGTTCTTCATCTTATGGAGGTGTTTGGAGATTTCGTAGGGATCCATGGAAGTGGGGATGGCGTATTTGAAAGGGACTCGAATGTTGGATTCTTGAAGTGCATCGGTGAGGAAAGGGATGAGGCCTTTGCCATATTCAGTGTCTTCATAGATGAGAACGAGCTCGTGCCAACCGAATCCTTGGACGATGGTGGTGATGGCTTTGACTGGAGAAGAATCGTTTTGGGCAGTTCGAACGAAGAAGGGGCTCTGCGATGGAGAAATAGAGAGGCTTGTGGCTGAAAATGAAATGATGGGGACGCGAGCCTTTTCGCCTAGCTTTATCATAAACGTCGCCTCGCCGGAACTCTCTGGCCCTATTATTGCATGCACTTTTTCGTTCTTTACTAAATCCACCACTGCAAACATACGTTTATATTATGATTATCAACATCACTTACTTATTAAGGTAAGTAACTGTAAAGTTGAACTAATCAAAAGTAACCATACATTAAAAAGAAATTAAGTGATAATTTTCGGTTTAGTTTTTAGTTAAGGCTTTAGATATGTATAATTGGTTCACTAAATGAAATTGAGTTAAGTTGTTCAATTCGTAGTCTTGTTAAACACTTTTTCGATTAGTCTTTGTAGTGACGAGTCTCTTGAAAAACTAAAATTTCGAAGACTATTGAACACTACATGGAATGTAAAAAGTGCTTTGATTTCTTTCAAGTTTTAAACTTACTTTTTGAAATGCATGTAAATACACTGTGTATACTCAACCCATGCTATTTTTGTATTGAAACGATTTTCCTGCAAAGGAAGTATTAATTTGAATTGACTTCTTTGATAACTTTCAAAATTAGGAAAGAATTGTAATGTTATCGTTTTAGATGTATACATGATCACTAGCTTTGTGGTTGGTTGGTTCCTGTTTTAATTGTGTTAAGTGAAAATAGTTGCATGTTTAATCATGATAGAAATTAAAATTGATAAAACTACCTGGGGTGTCCAACCCATTTGTTCTACAATCTAGGCTTTATTTTAAACTTGTGTTTTGTGAGTTCAATTGGACTAATTTTTAGATTGGTTCATCTTGTAAGCCCTAAGTTTTCTTTTATGTGATATGAGGATGACCTAAGAAAAAAAAGAGTATTTTTTAGCTTTTCACAAAATTGTCGATTGCTGAGTTTGGACCATTAGGTCGTGCTGAAATTTGGTCAGCTTGTTCAGGAAACATAGAGTCTCGTTTTAAATAGTTGGATCGTTATTTAGAACTCTGGTTTGTCCGTAATCGCTGCCAAATAGAACTTGTAAGACGGGGTGATTATCATTCTTTTATCTCTCAAGTGTTCATCTTCTATGTAGGAAAGTATTTGTAGATTGTGAACCTTTGTTTGACTAATTTGGGTTCTTTTTCTCTCAATTTTATCATGATAAGAGAAGTTGACAAGGGTGAACTCCTCACAAGTCTCATGGTTTTTACTCTTCACATCGAATGGGCTTTCCACTTATAAATCGTGTGTGCTAGTCTTCCATAATTTTGTGGTTTAATGTTGTTCATTGTTGGTTGATGCTTGGTGACTATTTTGTGATTTATTTGTGGTGTTTTGGAGAACAATTATTTGGTTGATTGTTTTGGAGGAGATCTTAGTGGGTTGTTGTTATATTGTTTGGATCTTATCAGTTGGTATCAGAGCGGATTTTTATTTAATCATTGTTATGGAGTCTACTAGTAATGGTGGAGGTAATTCAATGATAAAATTGACATCAACCAATTATTCCATCTGGAGATCGATGATGGAGGATTTGTTATATTACAAAGATTTGTTTGATCCAATTGAAACAACCACAAAAGCAGATGGCACAATTTCTAAACTTGCAAAACTAGAGAAAATGGAATAAAAAGATTGAGAAAAGTTAAAGAGAAAAACTTTGACGACTATTAACATTTTCAACTATGTTTCTAAGGAGTCCGACCCATATGAGTTGTAGAAGAAATTAGAAGATCTTTATGAAAGGAAGACCACACATAACAAAACTTCTTTAATCAAGCAACTTGTTAATTTAAAATTAAAGGGTGGGAAGTCTGTTTCTGAGCATTTGAATGACTTTCCGGATATTATTAATAAGCTGACTATTATGAAGATTGATTTTAATGATGAAATGCAGGTTTTGTTCTTGTTGAGTTCTTTGTCGAACAATTGGGAAATCTTGGTTGTGACTATTAGTAACTCTATTCCATAAGGTGTTTTGTCTTTAGATGTTATCAAACAAAGCATGTTCAATGAAGAGATAAGAAGAAAGTAGATGAGAGTTGATAATTCACATGCTCTTGTTGTTGAGAATCGTGGAACAAACAAGAGTAATGGACCTAAAGACCACGGTAACTCAAAAGGGAGGTCCAAGTCTACAGATAAAGATACTAGGATATGTCATTACTGTAACAAGCCTGGCCATATAAAAAAGTTGTGTTATCATTGGAAGAAAGAACAAAGTAAAAAGCAAGACTCACAAAAAGAGGAAAATGATAAAAATACTGCAACACTTATTTCTCAGAGTGATAATGTTGTCACCTTGATTTGTGCAACCAGTGAGTGCCATCATGTAGGGAGTTCAAACACATAATGGGTGGTCAATTCAGGTGCTTCATATCATTGTATTTCCAAAAGAGAGTATTTCATGAACTATTAATCTTGTGATTTTGGTAGTGTAAAGATGGGAAACGAAAGCTCAACTAGCATATAGTTGGGTTAGGTAATATCTATGTGAAGACATGTGTTGGGTGCATGCTTACATAAAGAATGTGCGCCATATTCTTGATTTATACCTTAACTTGTTTGCAAATATCCTTTATCAAGAAGGATTTCGACATACTTTTTGTGATGGTAAATGAAAATTGTGTAAGGGTATAATAGTTGCTCGAGGTGAGTTGTGTTGCTCTTTGTACAAAAGAAACTTGAGCATCTGTTCTTTTGAGTTGAATGTAATAGAAGAAAAGAATTCTCCAAATTTGTGGCATCGAAGGCTAAAGCATATGAGTGATAAGGGGATTAAATTGTTGTCAGGTAAATCTCTTATCCTTGTTGATAAAACAGTTTCTCTTGACCCTTGTGATCATTGTTTGGTAAGTAAGTAACATAAAATTTTCTTTTCTGGGAAGTCCACCAGAAAGCAAGGAAAATTGAAGTTAATAATTCTGATATTTGTGAGCCTATTGAGGTGGAGTCATTTGATGGTAATAAATATTTTGTTACTTTTATTGATGATACTACTCGAAGAACTTGGGTATATATGTTGAAGAGAAAAAACTAAATGTTTGAGATTTTTAGAAAGTTTCATGTCATGGTAGAAAGGGAGACCAAAAGAAAATTGAAGTGTCTTCGATTTGACAATGGTGGTGAGTGTACTTCGAATGAGTTCAAGTATTATTGTTCACAACATGGCATTAGACATGAGAAGACAGAGTCTGGCACACCACAACACAATGGAGTTGCTGAGAGGATTAGCAGAACCATTATGAAGAAAATGAGAAGATAGCTTTCACAAAATTATCGATTACTAAAGTTCAAACCGTTGGATCGCGCTAAAATTTGGTCAATCTGTTCGGGACACATAAGGTCTCATTTTGAACGGTTGGTTCATTGTTTGAAGTTCTGATTTGTCCGTAATTGTTGCTTAACAGAACCTATAAAACTGGTTGATTTTCATTCTTTTATCTCTCATGTGTTCAACTTTTATGTATGAAAGTATTGGTAGGTTTTGAACCTTTGTATGATTGTTTTGGATTTTTTTCCCTCGATTTTATCATAATAAGAGAAGTTGACAAGGGTGGATTCCTCACAAATCCCGTGATTTTTACTCCACATCGAAGGGGTTTTCCATGTATAAATCGTTGTGTGCTCTTTGTTTTTAGTCTTCCATAATTTTGTGGGTTTATTGCTATCTGTTATTGGTAATTGATTGCTTAGTGATTATTTTGTGATTTATTTGTAGTGTTTTGGAGAACAGTTATTTGATTGATTATTTTGGTTTATTTGTAGTGTTATGGTGTTTTGGAGGACGTATTTACATTTTAAAATTTGATCAATATCTCTCAACCAAAACAAGCATTTACTTTTTTTAGAAAGATTATCAAAACATGATTTTCACTAAAAATTTCAAAAGATTGCTGAGGCCCCTTTAAAAAATCTTTTGGTTTTTGACTTTAAATATTTAAGAAAAAGAATATAAGAACTTAACAAGTATGGACTCAGAAAGATGAGATGATTGTATAGCTTATCCAAATTTCTTCCAAGTCTTTTCTTAACATTTTGCTTCCATTGAAAATTATCAAAGTAAACATACATACATATATATATATTAGACTCTCGCTATCACTACTTCACATCCTTGTGCTATTTTTATTGAAAGTGAGAGGGAAAAAATAATCCAGAAACGAGAGTAGATAGAACAAATCCCAAATTCACATATACAATACTTCATTTTAGTTTTAAAAAGTTGGGTTAGACTTCATTCGTGTATTTCAAAATGGGTCATCTCATAACCATCGCAACCTCGGACCGACCCAGATGGTTTGTTGATGGAATTAAAAATCATGCATATATAAATATAAATGCTTGTGTGTGATGTTGGGGCCACAATGGATTGGAGTGAAGAAATCAGAAAAAGAAGTAAAAAGTGAAGTTTGTTTGAAGTTAGAACTCACCAGCGGAGGTTGCGGCAACCACGTCTTGTGAATCTCTGAAATGTACGACCAACTTATTACGATAATTGGGATGAAATGCATAGAAATCCACCAGTGCCATTTTAATGCATTTTTGTGCCGCCCCACCAATCGATGGGCTCACCTCATCAACAACTGCTCCTACATGTATCATATTCACTTTCGTACTACTCGTCCTATTTCCATTCATTTCCTCCTCTCCCCCTTCAATTTTGTTCCCATAACAAATCAACAAACCCCAAATCAACCAAAATAGCAGTGGATCTTTATTCTTCTCCATCTTTCCCAAGTGTATTTCGGCTCCTCTTTCCCTTTTTATTTATACGGATTATAGTCTTGTTTCATTTTTGTCTTTACTCACTCAATTTTCCCCAATTTTCTTGCAGTGGTATATTACTCCGAATCTGGAAAAGAAAAAGAACCCAGTTCGAAAGTCATTTCCTTTTTCAACATCCTTCCTACGTTTGCAATTGCCTCATTCTTGACTTTCCATCCCTATATTTAGTGCTTTTTTTTTGTTATGACCAAATGGAAAATTTCGATGGCTTTTTCTTGGAATACGATGGGGTTTTTACTCCTATTGTTGGGAAAATATGTAAAATTACGACAACATTTATATGCAATTTCTAGGCAAATTATTTATCTACTACCTACTAACATTTCACGACACACCATTTTGTCGAAGTATAAAAAATAATATTCTAGGCGTCTGTTTATGGATCCTTTTTTAAATATAAAAACGGATTTGCCTTGAAAAAAAAAAGCATGCATTGCACTATTAAGCGGCAAGTCATTAGAAAAAAACATAGGTACTATTCTTTGACAAGGGATCCTCCAATACAAATTTTGTTTTTTTTAAATATATATTTGATTTAATATTTTTTCTTTTGTGTGTAAAAAAGGGGATGCACATGATTAGGTGTAACGCCTAAGTTGTACCTAATCATTGTCTTTTTTTAAATTAAGTTTTTGAGTAAATATGATAATCTAAAGGCTACACTTTGCTTTACTCATTAGTGAAGGCAGCTCCAACGAGATAGAAATTAATATTGATCGATGGAATAGGTTATTTACCTCGTTTAGTAGTTCCTCAAATAAGAGTCCGTTTGAAATGGCGGTAGAGAAAAATGTTTTTCAAAAAAGTCATTATTATTTAACCTCTTTTTGATAAAAAAAAAATATATATATATTATTCAAAATATACTTTAAAAGTGTTTTAAATTTTATTTTGAGTGATTATCAAATCTTTCAATTTTTTAAAAATGACTTATTTTTAAAATTAAATATTTCAAATATTTAAATATGGACCATCATTTTGTAATTTGGTCATATATGACATGGGGTTGGAATCATTTTCAATTCGGATATTAGAAAGTTTGCCAAGTTTTTGAGGAATGGAATTAATTAACAACACTAGGCACATTTTTTAAGCAAATAAGACACTGGATTGATATAAAATATATATTTTTATCATGTAACCTATAGTGTATGATGCAATTCCCATTTTGGTGATTAATTAATGATATATATATATATATATATAGCGTTCTTTGAATAAATTAGTAACCTTCTTTTGGATGACTTTTGATTGATCACATTTAATAAATCTTTAGGTGTCGGATTTCGCAGTTCCTTTTCTTGGGATCTTTCCTAAAAAATAAAGAACAGAAGTTTAAGAAGTTGTCACGGTTTTGTTTTATGTTATCTTATCGATTTTCATGACTTGGTCATTAAATATATAAATTAACATAATTTCTTTTTTGTGGGATATTTCTGTTGAAAGTGTTGACGAGTCCACTCTAATTATAGTATTATTATTTCTTTTTTTTTTATGAAAACTATCTAACAAAAAAATTAGATAAAATAGCTTCGACCTTGTCAACTGATAGTGAAAAAACAAAATCTGGATAAATACCAATCACTCTAAATCTCACAAATTTTTAAGAGAAGAAACTTGTTCTCTTACAAAACTCAAGAAACGTACAAGAGAAGAATATTGTTCTCTTGAAATTCAGTTTCTTTTCAAACTTCAATTTGCTTCTATTGATTTTTTATTCTTTTCTCTTGCATACAAATGAGAGAAAATAACTCTTTATATAGTACTCAAGAGACACTTCCTAAAAGACACAAAATAAATGAAGTACATGTATACATATCATTCATGTACTTGAACAATTACATGTATCTAGAAATGCATGTATCTTGAAATTAGAATGTACCTAGGAATGTGTTATCCATAATGTATCTAGCTTATTAATTTCTAACATGCCCCCTTAAGCTATACTTCTCTGACTCCGAGCTTCTCTTTCATTTTCAAGAATAAGTCTTGTCTTTAATGTTTTTGTGAATATGTCTGCAACTTGATTTTGTGTCTTGCAATACTTGATATATACTTCTCCATCTTTGATCAATTCTTTAATGAAATGATACCCGATCTGTATGTGTTTGCTTCTTCCATGAAAAATTGGATTCTTTGAAAGTGAAATAGATGATTTGTTGTCACAGAACATGATGGTCCCTTTCTCTTGAGGACACTTCAATTCATGTAGTAAGCCAAAGTGCTTGATAACTAGCTATAGACAAAGAAATGTATTCAGCTTCTGTTGTTGACACTGCTACAACATCCTGCTTCTTTGATGCCCACGAAACTGCTTCAAAACCAATATTAAATAGATACCCAGAAGTACTTTTGAAATCATCAATATTTCCTCCCCAATCACTATCACTGTAACTAACAAGAACGTTATTCACATTCCTTTTATAGTGGATTTCATGATAAATAGTTTCAAGAATATATCTAAGAACTCTCTTTCCAACTTCCCAATGACTTCTCTTTGGTGATGTCATAAATCTACTCAATAAACTTACTGAGAACATAAGATCAAGTCTAGTTGTAGTTAAATACATTAAACTTCCAACAAAACTTAGATGGTGGCATCAAAAGCTTCACTATCATCATGCTTGCTTAACTTCAAACCCAATTCCATAGGAGTACTAGCAGGATAAGCATTCTCCATTTTGAGCTTTATCAACAAATCTTTTGCATACTTCTTTTGGAAAATTGTAATCTCAGTATCACCTTGTTTAACTTCAATACTAAGAAAGTAATAAAGTAAACCCATATCAGTCATCTCAAATTCTTTCTTCATGCTCTCTTTGAACTCGTCAATCATCATGTTTGAATTTTCCATAAAGATTAAATCATCAACATATAGACAAATCATTAAGAAATTACCATTTTCGTCTTCTTTGGTGTAGAGAGCATGTTCATATGGATATCTTCTGAAACCATCCTTCAAGAAAAAATCATCGATACGTTTGTACCAGGCTCTTGGGGTTTGCTTTAGCCCATACAATGCTTTCTTCAATCGACATACCTTATTTTCTTCTCCAATTTATGCATAGCCAGGGGGCTGCTCAATATAAATTTCGTCCTCTAAATACCCATTTAGAAGTGCTGACTTGACATCCATTGATGAATTTTCCATTTATTTTGTGCTGCAAGGGCTAACATCAAACGAACAGTCTCCAAGCGAATTACTGGTACAAAAACTTCTTCATAATCCACACCAAACTTTTGTTTGTAACCTTTTACTACGAGTTTGGCCTTGTATTTCTGCATTTCTCCATTTTGCTTCAGTTTTGTTCTATAGATCCATTTGACTCCAAGAGATTTTCTATTCTCTGGTAATTTGACTAACTCCCATGTCTCGTTTCTTCTGATTGCATCAATCTCTTGATCCATTGCATATTTCCATTTCTCATCTTGAATTGCTTCTTTAAAGTATATAGGTTCAACATTTGCAAGTAAAGCAAAATCATCATGTTCATCATCTTGTATTCTACTTGAAGTATTATAAATCTCTTGAATATTTCTTGTCTTCCTTGGAGTAATTTCTTCATCACTTGTGGAATGTGATGAAGAAGGTGAAGTCAGTGGTTGAGTCTCTTCAAGCTCCAAGTCTCGAGCATCTTCTTTGCCATTCATGTCAACAAGTAATGAATTATGGTCTTTGTTTGGTGCATCCCATTGCCAGAATTTTACTTCATTGAACTTGACATCTCAACTAATAGTAACTTTCTTACTTACAGGGTTGTATAATCTATAAGCCTTGGAGTTCTCATTGTACCCAACAAAAATGCATTTTTATGATTTATCATCTAGTTTACATCTTTTCTCATATGAAATATGAAAACAATACACCCAAACACTCTTAGATGACTAACAGTTGGTTTCAATCCGCTTCATGCTTATTGAGGAGAAATATCTTGCACACTTTTAATTGAAGCTTGATTTAGGAGATAAACAGCACAAGTTACTACATCTCCCCAAAATTGATCTGGAAGCTTCTTGGCCTTCAACATATTTCTTGCAATTCTATTATTATTCTGTTTTTCTTCTTTACAACTCTGTTTTGTTGAGGAGTTCTTTGAACAGTCTTCTGATGCTTGATTCCATTTTCCTTCAAGAAATCTGCAAAGATTATATATTCTCCTCCACGATCCAAACACAATGCTTTCAATTTTAAGTTACTTTCATTTTCCACCATTGCTTTGAATGTCTTGAAATATTCGAAAGTAGAGCTCTTTTCTTTTAGCAGATAAATCCAAGTTTTCCAACTGTAATCATCAATAAATGTGAGAAAATAACGGTTACCTCCATGAGTAGTGGTTCTCATGGGTCCACATAAGTTTGTATGGACAAGCTCGAGAGGTTTTGATGCTCTCCAAGAACCTCCAATCGGAAATGAATTTCGATGATGCTTTCCGAAAACACATGCTTCACAAAGTTGATCTTCCTTTTTAATATTTGGCATTCCTCTCACCATATGTTGTTGACACATGTGAGACAAAGTGTCAAAACTCAGGTGCCCGAATCGACAATGCCACAACCATGAAGAGTCATTTACTAAAGTCTCAAAACAAACAAGCTTCTCATAGCATATTTTAATTGGAAACATTTTGTTGTGAGTCATGCGTACCTTCATTATGAGACCTTCATTCTTGGTTCTAATCTCACATATGTTATCTTTAAAGATAACATCATGTCCTCTTAGGAGAAGTTGCCCAACACTTAAAAGATTGTGTTTGAGACCTGAAACATAATACACATCAGTAATTCTTTTTGCTCCATTTTTTATCTTGACAAGAATATCTCCTTTTCCCTTTGTTGTCATCAATCTTCACTACATTTTGATGAGATTCATCTAAAGATATAAAAATATCCTTTCTTCCTGTCATGTGGTTACTGCAACCACTATCAAGATACCATATTTCCTCAGTGTTTATTTCTTGGACGTTGAATGTGAGGAAGAGAAGACCTTGATCATTATCATGTTGCTCATGCATTAGAGTGGTTTCTACTTGATTAGAATTAGCCTTCTTAGACCAACAGTCTACTTAAAAATGTCCATAACGTCTACAATTGAAACATTGTATGTGAGAAAAATCTCCACGACCACCACTTATGCCTCTTCCTCTATTTGAAGAAGATTGATTGTCTTTACTCTCTGACTCTGAATTTGTTACGACGTTGGATCGTCCATTGCATCTACCACCACGTCCACCTCTTCTTCCACCAGATCGCCCTCTAGATGAGGATTGCATATGAAAAGCTTCTTCTGAAGGAGTAGAATCAAACAACTTCAATCTGAGCTCATGAAATTGAAGAGATCCCATTAAGTTATTGATGGAAAGAGTTAACAAATCTTTGGATTCTTCAATTGCTACAATAATATGCTCATATCTTCTAGTCATCTTCTAAGGATCTTTTCAACCACCCTTTGATCTTCGATTGTTTATCCATTTGATCTCAATTGATTAACAATTAAGAGAACACGGTTGAAAAAATCTTCAATAGTTTCAGCATCTTTCATTTGAATGGTATCAAATTCAGTTCGAAGTGTTTGCAATCGGACCAATTTTACCTTTTCTTCTCCTTCGTACAGATTTTGCAATGCATCCCATGCCACTTTAGCAGTAGAGACTCTTGATATTCTTTCAAAAATATTTTCATCCACAGCTTGGTAGATGAAAAATAATGTCTTCTTATCTTTTTTTTTTATAGTATCTCCAAACTCATTGAGTTGTTGTGGTGAAAGACTATCATCACTTTCTGGCTCCGAATATCCTCTGTCAACAATATCCCAAAGATCTTGAGATCCATAAAGAGCCTTCATTTGTTGGCTCTACCGTCTATAGTTTTTTCCCTCAAAGCGAGGAAGTTGAGACTGCAACATGTTAGATGACATCTTTCAATCCTTTTAGTCTTATACCACTTTGTTGAAAGTGTTGACGAGCCAACTCTAAATTCACTCTAAATCTCACAAACTTTTAAGAGAAGAAACTTGTTCTCTTACAAAACTCAAGAACACACAAGAGAATAATATTGTTCTCTTGAAACTCAGCTTCTTTTCAAACTTCAATTTGCTTTTATTGATTTTTTATTCTTTTCTCTTGCATACAAATGAGGAAAATGAACTTTTTATATAGTACTCAAGAGACACTTCCTAAAAGACACAAAATAAATGAAGTACATGTATACATACCATTCATGTACTTGAACAATTACATGTATCTTGAAATTAGAAATGTATCTAGGAATTAGAAATGTATCTAGGAATGTGTTATCCATAATGTATCTAGCTTAGTAATTTCTAACAACTTCCACTTCTACTCTTGTATTGAAGTTGATAGCTTCATTAATTAAAAAGAGACCAAATTTGATTTTGTGCTAAGTAAAGAAAAATAGAAAAATAAAGGAATAAATATTTTTTTTTGTCTTTAGGGATTTGAGTATAATTTTTATTTGGTCTTTATGTTTTGAAATATTACACCCCTAATCTTAAAATTTTGAATTTAATTTTTATTTAGTTTCTAAGTTTCGATATGAAAATAATATGGAAGTACATATCGCACGTCAAATGTTGTTATGAACAATGTTACAGTATTCCACAAAGCATTCAAGAATCATAAATAACAGATAAAGAGAACATCAGGAATTGGTAACCCAGTTCAGTGCAAACACTTACATCTGAGGGCAATGTGCCCAGAAAAGATAACTTCACTAATGGAGATAATAAGCAATTACAAATAGTACTTATCTGTAATAACAACACCATTATAGTGCGTTTGTAGAGCTTAACAACTCAACCGTTTTCACCTAGGCTCCTTCTAGATGTGAGACTCCCTCTCTCGGATACTTAGGCTCCCCCTAAGCAATTATATCAATGAAAAACGCCTTAGGCTCCCCTAAGATTGAGACTCCATACTCTACTAGACTTAAGCTCCTCTTAAGCCGTGAGACACTCCCTCTCACTTGAACTGTATATTTCCCTCTCGAACAAAAATCACTTCACTTGTCTAGCTTAGTTCCTTTTAAGTTTGAGAATCTCTTCTAATAAAGTATACCGATGAAGTGCATAGATGGCTTGGAGTATATCTCCAACCTCATAACAAAACAACAATCTTCAATACCTTCAAAGATTGACACAACACTTGTGAACATAATGTTGCGATCGATGTCCTAAATTTTGTAGGGTTCTATAGTTTGTAAATATTTTAAACAAACTCATTGTGTATTTAATAAAATATATGATTGTTTTTTCCATATTTTAGTTGCATTAACCACAAACCAATAAACTAACATTTAAACTTATCTTGTAGCTTAAACATGTATGTAGAGACCTACGGGTGGATCATATTTAAGTGATAATGTAACGACTCGACCCTCTAGGACTCAAGTTAGGCCGTTACTAAATACATGCATGCATTGAACTTAAAACGACACCTTTTTAAGATGAAATAAATGCTAAATAAATAAAGTAAATTCAAAAGTCATTCATTAAATTCAACAATTAAAAACAAACAATAGGGTACTCATAAATCGTAAATGATAATAAATAAGTCTGAAAACAATTCTTAATAATAAGTTTCAAACACCAAAACTGAAAGTTGAAAAAAATATGAAAAGAAATCTAAATATCATGAGTGGAAGCATAAAACTGGTCCCAGTGGCTCGATCATAGATTCCGCTTGTCAATCGCCGGTGCATCTCTACCTTTACCTGAAACAACAACATGAGAAAGGATGAGTACAAAATACTCAGTAAGTAACCCCACTACTAGAGTTAGGCTATGCATCTATGTCCTCTAGATGCCTACCTCTGGTGGAACATATAAACTTTTCTAGTCCTCATGGGACACATACATACATGAAAAGCTTATTTTTATCCTACTGTAGTTAAGTATGCCCACTACCTCTAGTAGATCCCTAGGACCCACAACCTCTGGTGAATCCCGAAGGAAACACAATCTCTGATGAATCCTGAAGGAAACACAACCCCTGGTGAATCTCGAAGAAAACACAACCCCTGATGAATCCCAAAGGAAACACAACCCCTGGTGAATCCCGAAGGAAACACAATCTATGGTGAATCCCAGAGGAAATACAAGATCTAGTGGGCATTTAACTAATCAGTAAGGACACTATCACAGTCTCAACATCACAAGTATCATTACATGGTTCTATAACATACATATACACCTCAACATCATGGCTCTACAACATACATATATGCCTCAATATCCTCATATCAAATACAACCTCATGGAATCAAGTATCATCTCATGCTAACATTCAAGTATCTACGTGCACAAATAAATCTTTCAGATCCTCATACAAGAGCATACATTGGTTATACTATACTATCCATCTATCATGCTATCTTTCTGTCATAATATTCATCTATCATGCTGCCATAATATTCATCTATCATGCTAGCATACATCTAGTGTCTGGCCCATGGGTAGTTCCAGTAGTAAGATTACTTACCTCGATACTAGATTTAGATATTGATCCAAATGATAATATTCAATAATCAATCTTTGAATTCAATTCCCCAACGAAGCCTAAGCAACAATCACCCTCAAAATTCCAGTCTCCAAAATCTTTATTCAATTAGACCCTGCTTCCAACTTTTAATCCCTTTCTCCCTTAAAATTTTCAATTCACAAAGAATTTAACTAACCCCTTACCACAATGAAATTAATTCTTGATATTAATTTCAAATTAAATTTTTGTGACATTACTCCCTTCCAAAATGAAATTAATTCTTGATATTAATTTCAAATTAAATTTGTGTGACATAACCCCCTCCAAAAATGAAATTAACTCTTGACATTAATTTCAAATTAAATTTGTGTGACATATCCCCTTTTCAAAATGAAATTAATTCTTGACATTAATTTCAAATTAAATTTGTGTGATATTAAAAGTCCAATTTCTATAACTTCCTTCTGATTAAACTATTAAATTGAAACACCCCTTTCTTGGCAATTAAATCAAAATAATTACATTTTGAATTTTCAAAATTCTAAAAATGCCTTCTAATACTTGAAAATATTGAAATTACATTAAGAACAAAATTTAGAGTGTGTTTCCCTAAATAGGTCAACACGTCCTATTTCTCGACCTTCCTTTGCCTACAACTTTGCCTGAATTTGCAGGAATGACTTCAATCCACCTACGTGGTTGAGCGGTAATTTCTCTCTATTCTTTCTGTTCGTCACAGGCATTTCCTACATTTCAACAAAAAAAATAAATGTCAAAAGTGTGATGTATTAGTAAATGCAGCAAATGATATACGCCCTAAATATTCTACTTGAAACGCTTCACTCTCGAAGTGGTCACATAAAAAATATCATTCTTCTGGCCTATTTTTAAGCCAGCTAGGCAAGTTAGCACGTGCTTGCTGAGGATCTCCATATTTCCTGTAATGTCTATGTAAATCTGCTCTAAATTCTTTGAAGGAGTTTTGCATTTGATGTTCTATAAAACTATTAAGTCATTGACTGGACAGATCAAGTTTGAAATGAGTCTACAAAAGAATGAAGGAAGAATTATCATAGATGATGCTCATGACTCTTAATCTACAATTGACTCTAAAAGAATAAACATATAATTACTTGCCAACAATTGACTCTTAGCCAATTCTATAAACTCGTTTGGAACCTCAACAAAAGTACGACATCTTACTGGAAATGCATATCTCATGGTGACGCCAATCGCATTACTAAATCGTATTGAATGTTGAGATATCGATTTCGTCTCCGCCTCATTTATCACGATTGTAATTCTACCATATTTTTGGACGTATTTTTCCAACTTGATGTTTCGCGAATGCTCGTGTTTCCTCCGAGTGGATGCTGAGCTACTATCTGAGGAATAAAAAATTTTAAACAGTTTATGATGTATTTCAGTTAACAAAATATATTTCAAAATATACTACCTAAAGTATCACCCACAGAAGATCCCGTGTTGCCTAGATATATCTCCTGGAATTCTTCATCAGCCTCATGTTGCCTATTAGGGGTTGACATCGTATTTATACAAACACAAAAAAGAAAAAATAATATGAAATTAATATGAAATACGTGTAAACAGAGAAAAAGAGAATTGAGTAGATACATCATTACTCATCATCATAATCTAATTTAAATTATGCATCAACACTTGAACTGTTATTGGGAGATAATTGTTCTTCATCATTATCGTTTATGAAGTCATGATCGCCATGTACAATAATTTTTCTTTCCACAATTGTAGGATCAACGTCAACTCTGCATAAAATAACCTCCTCAATGGTTTCATCCACTCGGACTCCACGAACAATTTTTAGTAAATCTAGTTGTGCGTTTTCAACATCATCCAATTCTGGTACATCCCATATTCGCTTATTTTGGACAACTTGAACAACTTTCTAATTGCTACCATATTTGATGTCATCAATGTAAAAGACTTGTTGTGCTTGGATAGAAAAGATGAAAGGCTCATCGACATACCAAAAGTGTGATGTATTGATCGATTTGTATCTTAAATCCACATGTGTTCTATTACTTTTGTTGTTATCTGTGTTAAACCATCTATACTTTAACAAGAAAACACGTCTTCTGTTCGCATATTGGAAATCTAATACTTCGTCTACAACACCATAGAAATTGTTATCCACACTTGTGTTCTCACTGATCTCCCCGGTCACTAGGACACTATTTTGTGTAGTTTGATGATTATCACGCTCTACAGTGTGAAACCGTACCCCATTAACAATGCATCCATTGTAAGAGTGCACCTCAGATGAAGGTCCCATTGCAAGTGAAAAGAAATCATCAGAGATATCTTCTCTCTCATGTCGTTGTAGAACCTGATAATTAATGATACATTAAAAATGACTACGAAAAATGAATCATCTCTCAACTGTTATAAAATGACTATGTATACTTGAGATCTAAACCAATCGAAAAATTTGCGTTAATGTTTTATATATAAGTCAAAGGCGCTTTGAGCTTCACGACGAATTAACCTCAAATGTTGCCTAGAAAATTGATCATTTAAATGTTATATCAAAGGATTTACCCTAGAACTTAGAAAAGAAAAAAGTTTGAAACGTACTTGCGATAGTTTGTTATTTCTTTACAATTGTTGAGAATGTACCAATGTGTAATATGTTTTTCCTCCGTTGATAGTGTCTGTAAAGTTGATGCCCCTAATGGTCGTACCCTCTGCCTAAATAATTCAAATTCACCAAATATTTCATGATCGGGAATTTTATCATCATTCCATTCATCTCTATTGAATCTCGTTTCAATCCCACTTAGATATCGCGAGCAGAAGTTCCATGATTCATTCATTGCATATGCTTCTGCTATAGACCCCTCAAGACGTGCTTTGTTCCGTACAAATTGTTTTAATGTTCATAAACTTCTTTCAATAGGATACATCCAACTGTAACTAACTGGACCCATCACATTGGTTTCATATGGTAGATGAACTGCAAGGTGTACCATTACATTGAAGAAAGGTAGGTGGAAATATTTTCTCCAACTTACAAAGTATGACTATGATGTCTGCTTGTAGTTTGTTCAAATCACTTACACATATTGTCTTTGCACATAAGCCACGAAAGAATGTACACAGTTCAACAATAGCAGTGGATACGTTCTTCGGTAGGTATGCTTAAATACCAATAGGGAGTAGTCTATGAAGCAACACATGACAGTCGTGTGTTTTCAGCCCCGATATTTTTCCATCTTTTTCATTCACACATCGTGATATGTTAGACAAAAATCCATCAGAAAATTTCACTGATTTCAAATACTTACAAAACAAAATCCGTTCATCATTAGTTAATGTGTATGCTACGTGTTGTTTCACAAATCTGTTATCGACCTATATTAAGTGTAGATCCTTTCTTATCTTCAAATCTTGTAAGTCTAATCGAGCGTTCGTTGTATCATTTGTATTTCCTTCAATATTTAACAATGTGCACACCAAATTGTCGCATATATTTTTTTCAATATGTATTACATCCCATTTATGTTGTAACAATAGTCTGGACTAATATGGAAGTTGGAAAAAAAAATACTTTTCTTAGTCCAGTTTAGAATTCGTTTTCTTTTTTTATCTTGCTTCGATGAATGTTTACTAAGCATAAAAAATTTTAGTGTATTTATTTGTTGTAAGATCTCTTCTTCATTCATTACAACTTGAGGAGGTCTACGTTCAACTTTTCCATCATGTTGTCTACTTCGACGCCAACTATGATTCTCTGGAAGATAACGTCGATGTCCCATAAATGATATTTTTCCTCTTATCCTAAAGAATGAATTATCTTCTTTGCATATTGGACATGCTTCATAACCTTTTGTACTCCACCCAGATAGGTCATCGTACGCAGGGAAGTCATTAATCGTCCATGATAAGGTAGCATATAGTTGAAAAAACTCACGAGCAACAGAATCATAAGTTCACACACCAATTGTCCATAACTCTTTCAACTCTTCAATCAATGGTTGTAAGTAAACATCAATTTCCTTTCCAGAAGATTTTGGACCAGGTATGAGCAAAGACATGAAAAAGTTTATTTCCTTCATGCATTTCCAAGGGGGCAATTATAAGGAATTATCACCATAGGCCACATACTATAAGAAATGCTCATATTTCCAAATGAATTGAACCCATCTGAAGCTAATCCAAAATGAACATTTCGGGGATCTAAAGCGAAATGAGGAAATTCACGATCAAAATGTTTCCACCCCTCTGCATCAGTTGGATGTCGCAATACATCCTCCATTTCAACTCGCTTATCTTTATGTCATCTCATGTCAGAAGCGCCTTCTTTTGATGTAAACAATCGTTTTAATCTCGGTATCAATGGAAAATGACGCAATACCTTATGTGGTACTTTTTTTACCCTTGCCATCATTAACTTTGTACCGAGACTCACCACAAATGGGGCATTGTTGCAAATATGCAAACTCTTTCCAATACAATACACAATCATATTTGCATGCATGAATAGACTCCTAACCTAGGCCTAAATCACGCAATTTTTGCTTGGCTTTATAACAGGAAGTAGGTATAGAGGTACCAGCTTGAAATGCTGCTTTTAACAATTTCAGCAACATGTCAAACGATTTGTTACTCCAGCCATTGAGAACTTTGATATGCATCAACTTCACTAAAAAGTTCAAGGACGAAAATTGCAAACAACCAGGATATAATTCATTACATGCTTCGGTTATTAAATCCTCGAATAAGTTCGTAGTATCTCTTTCTTAACCATTAGAGGACATTTCATTCTCAATCATTTCTTCATTTGCATTTTCATTGTGAAGTAAAAGTAGTGTTTGGTAAACTTCAATTTTATCACTGTACATTTTCATTGGGAAAAACCTATCTTATCACTGTGAAGTAAAAGTAGTGTTTGGTAAACTTCAATTTTAAACCGAGAAAAGTGTTTAATAAAATTGATATGATTTTGAGAAGACGTGTTATTTTAAGAGAAATTTTCACATATAGAAAAAAATGTCAAACTATTTATAAAAATAGCAAAAAAAAAAAAAAAAAAAAATACGGGTAGACTTTTATCAGTGATGGACTTCTATAATTTCTATCATTGATAGATACGGATAGACTTCTATCAGTCTCTATAAAAACAAATAAAATTTTACTATTTTGTATAAATAGTTTATCTTATTTTTTTATTTTTGAAAATCTTCCTTATTTTAACCATATATTAATATTTTATATCAAATTTAAAATTTTATATGCTTTAAATTAAAAATAAACTCGTCATAAAAAGAATTAAAAATAAACTTTATTTCCATCTAAATTATTTGATAAGGCAAACAATAGATTTAAATTGAGTGGATGAATCAAATTGCAAGAAGGAGAAAAAATACGTCCGGTAAACGAAGAAAAATTTGGAAATAAATGGAGTTGGAGGGAAATTGGTGAATTTGAAATTGAGACAGGTGGATATTAAGGAAAATTTCCATCAATGCATAATTTAATTTAATAATGGAAAACATAAAATTGATATAATTATTAATTTAGAATTTAAATAATTTCGGTTTGGAATATGGAAGCGCCAATTTTGAAAGAAAAAGGGTGGGACCAAATGATTAGAGCGCGATTAAAATGTGGGAGGGGTCTCTGGAAGTTGAATGAAAGTGGTTTAGGGTTTCGTTTCTTATCGCCTGAAGATCATCTCATCCTCGGTAGAATTTCGATAGCCATGGCGAGCACCAAAGTGCAGAGGATTATGACCCAACCCATTGTAAGCTCAGAATCTATTCACTTTTCTTACTTCCTGGTTGGGGCTCCCTTGATCTATTTCTACGCTTTACTGATAATTTCCGTATCTGTCACTTTTTGTTTTTACTCGATCCCGGTGTTTCTGCTTCTTTGGAACTAGAACTTGATATTCAGATTTCTTCAAAGTGTAAGAACTTACTCCTCCAAATTTTGCTTACTTATCTCTAGCTTTTCTGGTCTAGTTTCGCTTTTCTAATTCGAGTTAGTTTGAAACCATTGCAGAAAGCTCGTATTCAGATTTGGCTATTTGAGCAAAAGGACCTTAGGATCGAAGGCCGAATTATTGTAAGATTTTTATTTTTTGCTGGTTGACCCCCTTTTTTTTCTTTTTTCTCTTTGCTATTAATGTAACAAGGATTGATGCCTATATTTTGATTTTAGTTAAATGGATTAATTACATTCGAGTTTTCTTGTTGGCATATGCTTATGATTGAAATGCTTCTTCATAGTTGGATGGATGCAATTTACTCTCCCATATGCTTGCTTCTTACAGGAATTCCTTTTTTTTTTTTTTTTTTTTTTTTTTTTTTTTTTTTTTTCCTGTGGATTGAAAAGGACATCAACGTGTTTTAAAGTTGAGACGTCCTTGGTAAGGCCCTTGAACTCCTACTCAACAATCACATAATGAATTTCTGCAAAATTTATTGAGTTGAAAACTTGGGTTGTATAGACAGTTTGTTAGTTACAACTTACAAGTTGGATTTGAATCTACTTGAAATGGATTTATGTCACAAAATAAATTAGCATGCCTTCAAGATTGTTTTTTCGTATTTTGACTGCATTTTACATTACTATCAAGAGTTAAAACACATGGTGGAAATCGGTTGAAATCTGAGACATAGCTTGAAATTGCCACTTATCTAGCTATCAACCAACTCGCCCTAGAAATAGGAATGGATCGTAGTAGTTCTAATTTCTCATTTCTTTCTGTAGCTAGTGAATATTAGTTGGGTCCCAGAGTAAGATAGATTGAGTCTCTAATGGGAAAATTTTCCATGTTTAGAGTTATCTCGATATTTAGTTATCTTTGACAAAGCATATTTGGGTTCATTTTTTCTCATGTGAACTGAGTGAATCAAGTCTTTAGTCTCTTTAACTTTGGATATTTAGTTGTATGTAGTTGTATGTTTCGCGTCCTTTCATCTACTTCATGTTATAAATTATTGCGATTTAATACTTGCTTTTTTGCATCTATTACTTCTAATTTCTAAGCAAGTAAAAAGTTGTAGCCATAGAGTCCATGATGCACTTTTTAAACCACTGTGAGTAGTTCTACTGCTACTAATGTCACATACCCTGTCTAGATCACGTTCTTCCACTATATCTCATTATGTAGTTCAATGAGCAAATTAGGGTGTAAATGGTCTGCTGCATAGATTGTGATGTGTTCTCAGTATCCTGCTTATCTTTTTAATTCATTAGACCCACTGCCAGGACTACAATTTTCATCGTTTAGTGAATATTTCCCTTGGGCTTGGTTTTCATTCCTGTTCAAATTTCATACATTCTATCGAACTGTTCCTTACCCTAAAAAAGTTGTTTGGTTATCTAATGTTCTCAATAATCTAATAATAACCCTTAGCTTTGCTTAAGATTCTGTAAATACATGCAGGAATGTGTTTATGGCATTATCTTGTACTTAAAAATTTGATTTTCTTGTTCTATCATTTGCTATAAACTTGTAATTACCTATGTTTTTGCTGACTAATTGACATTGTTATAAGGGAGGTAGTCAGAGGAAGCTGTTCCTTTTTTGTCATTAAATTGATTATATTTTCTTGGACGTATAGGGATTTGATGAGTACATGAATTTAGTGCTTGATGATGCTGAGGAAGTTAATGTTAAGAAAAAGAGTAAAAAGGCACTTGGTATGGCCTTCTTTCCCCCTCCTTTGCTGTTCATTTTTTTATACTTTAATGACAACATTATCTCAAATGCCCTTTTCTTTGTCCCTTCAGGGAGGATTCTTCTCAAGGGAGACAATATTACATTAATGATGAACACGTAAGTGAAATTGAACTTGCCTTTCCTCTCCGTTTCCGTTACGAACTAACTTTCTTTTCCTTTCTTCTTTTCTTTTAGGGGAAAATGATAATCATCCAGCAGAACAACATTGAGATAAAGTTTTCACTATCATTGTATAGTGCTATAGCTTTTACAATTACCTTCTATTTGGAGTTGTATCTTTCAACATTTTAAGCCATCAATGATTAACTAGTTCTTTGGATGTGTGATGTTATATTGCTGTTGGTAGGTAATATCCTGGCACTATAGCTTTTACAGTTACCTTCTGTTGGGAGGTTGTATCTAATTTCAACGTTTTAGGCCATCGCTGATTAACTAGTTCTTTGGATGTGTAATGTTATATTGCTGTAGGTAGGTTATCCTTGTATGTAAACTCCCTTTAGTTTATCATCCTTATAATTGGTTGTTTACATCAACCAATTCTTGAAACTATGGAATTTGGGTTCCTTGAATCATAAACTATAAATGGAGCACCATTTTAGAATGCTGGTTTATTACGAGAGGGATACTGGTGCCCTGAATTTTGATTGTCTTTGCCCTCAGAGAAAAAAAGATTCACCTTCCTCATCGTGTACAACATTGATTACCAAGTTATGTTGTGACGATGCTTTCTAAATATTACTTTTTAGAGGATTTGGTTCTTAGAGAAATACTTACTCTCAGACATCTTTGCTTAAGGCAACTGTTTTGGGTACGTAATCCTTAGAAATAATATTGGCCCAATCACTCCAGCAGTATACGAGTATTCAAATCCAAGCCATTGTCCAGGATAGAAACCCCCACGTTACAAGAGGCCCATTGGCAGTGTTGGGTGTGGGGTACTAAAGTATTCCATTTTTATCATATATTTATATATGAGCAATAAATCTAACACAGTGCTGGTTCTGCTTTTGTCGTTTTTACATGATGTAGGCAATCCTGAAGTTGGAAAGGGGAATTGAAGCAGATAAAAGGCAGACATCCATTAGTAGACTTTTGGTAATAACAGGCACATCTGAGCACCAGGGTGTGGGAAGAAAGATTGGACTTACGGAACCAAAGAGAATTTTGGAGATTACCCAAGTGAAGGTGGTGGTGGCCGGTGGGACACATACATGGGGTCAAGGAATCACTCCCCTCAAAGTAATTTAACCATTGTCTTCTGCTTGCAACTGGGAGTATGAGAAAAGGCATGTGTACCCTTGAGTTGGAAAACGAGTGCGCCATCGCATTTGTTCTTCTTTTGCATTTATTGGTTACTGACTCATCTTCCACACATCATTTCTCTTCCTCTCTCCTCGGTGCAATTCGCCACTCCATTCCATTTGGTGCTTTCTTTGACACATTCCATAACCCCTGATTTCCCTCTCATGATCGGAGAAATGCATGATTGTTTCACAGTGCTTGACACAACATGAAAACATCACTATTATTTTATTTTGTTTTCTTATCAAACTACCCATCTCTTATTATTGAATTTGGTCAAATTTCTTCACTTTGGTTTGAACCTAGCAAGCCATTTCTGTATTAAGTTATGTAGCAATTCCGAGATAGGAATTTGTTCATGATAGGTTGAGTAATATGATTCTGTCACTCCCGATTCTTTGGGAAGCCTAGTTGTCACCGATGCCTTTGCCCATGTGAGTCTTGACTATACTTTCACCAGAATGGGGTCTCAAATAGTGCACTAGCAGCTAGAAAAGATAAATGCCCCTTGAAACTTTTTGAAGACATAGCCTTGTTGTGATGGAACAATACGAGCTGAGGGATATATCGATAGTGAAATATCAGGAAGCACAAAGGACCCTCACAAAAACATTATACAGTGCACATTCTATTCACACTTGGAGGATTCTGATGCTTAGTTTCAATCTTCATGTGACAAGAAGGCCAATGTTCTGGCTTTTAGTTTATACTTTATTCATTGCCCATGTTGGATTGTAGGATAACCGCTAAGTGGTTCCGCTTGGCTCCTACCCTACGGAGATGAATGTAGAAATTACATGTCAGAAGACAAGATTTTTGAAGACATCTACAATAGTTTATGAAGCTCGTAACTCAGTACCATCATTCATAAATAAAAGCCTTATTCTTCTCGAGTGGATAAAAAAAAAAAAAAAAAAAACCAAAAACTGTTGCACTAAACTTATCATCCTGGGGAATAGTACAAACTATCATTGGATTTGTCCTAGTATGTAGAACAAAACACAGTGTAGAGGACGATAATATTCACTACATGCATAGTCAAACACAAAACAGGTGGAAAATCATTGATCGATTACCTTATCATCAGCAAAGAAATCAACCATCCGCCGCATGAGAAATCAGATAGGATAAGAAAGGCTGTGTTGAAAGTAGTAAAATATTTGAGGGTTAATTCAAACTGCACTCGAGACCTTAGTCGAAAAAAATGATGTTGAAAATGGGCCTCTAAAATTCTGCAAATCAGATTTGTGTGTCATTGCCGTCCGAAACATAAAAAGGAACAACTGGGGTCGACATTTACATGTACATTCCATTACACCAACACAACACACAGTATGCTGATTATGATTTCCACCATGCAATATCATGATTAGTGCACTTCCTTGGACAATTACTTTTAAGTTGCTTTGATTGGATTTCGTAAGTAACTACTACTATTGAATGACATTGCTTCTTTCTTTTAAAATCTTCCCACTTTAGATTATATTAATTTTTCTAGAAAAGCAACCCCTCTATGTAAATCGAGTAATAAAGGCTATATTGTGTAGCCGTGTAGGCTAATTATATAATGTTGGTCTCTAGAAGATAAGATACCGTACATGTTAACAGCATTTGAGACATTAATTTCTACCTCTACCTGACCAGTGACCAAGCTAATATTCGAGCATTTTCAAGACGGGAGAACAAGACCGATATCCGCTAAGAAACAAAAGGAAACACAACAAAGAAACAATATCTATGAGTTGGATTCGAAAATTGAAACCGTACAATTGGCATTAGAAGGACACATGCGGCCAAATCTGAATGTTTATTGAATGTTGTGCCAAAGGAAATGATATACCAGCAAAGTAATTGTGGGACGCCTTGAGGATGAGGGGTGGGGAAGGAATCTGCGAAATGTGATGATTGAAATGGCAGTAAATTATCAATGTATTGTTGGTGTTCGACAAAATATTAAAAGACTACTTGTCCTATATTGAAAATTTTCTAGAAAAAGAATGCACTCTATATGCTATAAAATGAGTCTATTACTTTATTTTAAACGTACTTCAGTTATAATACTTTAAATTTGGATGTATCAAGTTCAGTTAAATTTATTTGATGTATTCTCTAATTTGAGAGTGAAATATTGATGTAACTATAATAATTTTTCACATAGTAATTTTTTTTCTAGTGAATCGTTTTGGTTTTGGAATTTTTGGCTTAATTTTTTGTGTTTTTTTTGTGTGTTTTTTTTTTTTAAATTTTAAATAAATAAATATATATTATATATTATATATATATTTGTTTTTTTTTTTTTTTTTTTTTTTTTTTTTGCTTTCTCTTACTTAGAACGATAGGAGTGAGAGGTTATTTCCTAACACATTATGTGATTTTCCTACTGTGAACAGAGAGGCAGAGGAAATAACTTGACTCTCTGTTTGGGTTTGTCCTTTTGAGTGTCTATTAATAGAAGGAGCCAAATCAATTTCCTCTATGTTTTTATTCTATTTCAAGGCAAACCCACATGTTGTATGCCCCACCTTCAATCAAATTTACAACCAAACCCCCTGATGGATCCAATTTCAAATTAAATCCTCACTCACCAATCCATCATCTCAATTTTTTTTTCCATTTTTTTTATATGGAGTCATAGATTTGATGTATAATATTGTGTTATAGTTGATTCACGTTGTAGTACTTTTAATATCTAATAATTTTTAAATATGAGTTTCTAGAGATCAAATTTCGAGTTAAATAGTGTTTTTTAATTAAAGAAGAAAATGTACATTAACAAAGGGTAAAAGATATTCCAAATTTAAAGTCGGCTATAAGTAGCTCTTTCACTTTTCTCTCCACACAACTAATATTCAATAACATCTCTCTCTTATTTTCTCTCATTTGGTCCTTTAAGAACAATTGGCCAAAAGAGATGTTCTTAGTTGTGAAACTTTAAGCCTCAACTTTTCAACATAGAGTGGTTTAAGCTATACAACATTTCAGTTGTGAGTTGTTATATATCCTAGTGCCGATGAGAGATACAATACACGCCATGGTTTTAAAGAGAGTGAGATATCTCCGCGTCAATCTAATTGTTTACGTATTTGTTTCTCAATATTTACTAAAGTTTCTCTCATTATTTTAGTTATGTACAAACAAACCTTTTATCATTTGAGGATGATATTCAATATTTCCATCTCTATCACCCGTCCGAGAAAAAATAAAGCTCCTAAAGGTTTCAACTTTATTAAATTTTAATATTTCTAAGTTTTGAACGTAATCAATGGGGCGCATATAGTTCACTGATTTATGGAGGACAAGACATTAAATTTTCAGTGCCGCCGGGTGGATATGCGGATTGAATGGTTAATAAATCTAAATAAACAAAGTGCTTCAAAAAGAAAATTGTATGCAATTAATAAGATATAAAGCAATGACAACAAAATCTAATAATAATTGATGGGAAGACCAACTTCTGCTATACAAATTTGATATGTCACCCACCCATCTTTTTATTTTTTATTTTTCAAAGATGTTTATAGCTTTTCCTATCACTTCATTATATTCTCTTCAATTATGATAATGATTTTGTGTCATTTCATCTATACGTCATCTAATTGCTTCTTTTTTGGGGCATACACACAATTATTAGTGTATTCTAACCATTATTGCTCTAACCAGGCCAGTTCTAATCAGTAGGGTCTCATATGTTGTTATCCTTATAAACTTTATGTATGTATTAAGCCATTTTATAAATTGATAGTAACTTGATCTCTCAACGTAGTCATCTTCTTTAGGTAGAATCAAATTCGATGACATCATTTATGTTTTCAATAAATCGTTTACTGATCTGATTAAAATTAAGAATGTGGTTGAAGCTTCACTTGATATTGCCCATTGCTTGGGTGGTGTTTATTTTGTTTATCGTAAAGATGAATGTAATTCTTTCGCCAAATCTTTGGTGAGGGAAAAGTTGTTTTCGGTTTTGATCCTGAGCCCCTTCCTTTGAGGAATTTTTTGAAGAGACATACTGAGACTTTATTTACCTTGATTGGATGTGCTCTATTCTCAAGGAAGGCCTCGTTTGTTAGTTGTTTAGCGTGGTTTATTATTATTATTTTAAAAAAAAAACTCATTATAATTGAGTAATGAAGCCTAGACAATTAATCAAATATATGACGGTAGAGTATTGTTTTAAGATAGAACAATACATTAAACTGAACGAGACAAATTACCATCAATAAATTGAAGGAGCCAAACAGGAAAATTAACTGACTAAATCAAACCACTCAATACAATGTCCCCAAACCCTACTAATTATTGCTGAATCAAACTCACTTTGACCCGCCTATTGATTATGATATTATTAAATTAATGATATTGGATCGAAATTAAATTGTAATATTATGTTATACTTATAGTTTAGTTTGATTTTTTTAGTATAACAGAAGGCAGGGGATTTGAACCATAATTTTCTTTTTACCACTAATACAATTGTATGTCAGTGAAACTAAATATATATATTTATTAACCATACTTAGTTCGGTGTTATCCCACCACGATAATTATGTTTATTTTATGTATTCATGTTGACTTGAGCTTCATTTAAAGAGGTAGTTTTATTCCAAGTAATTGCTAACAACATTTTAACTTAATTATTAATTAATTAAGTGGTGAGATTAATGAGATTCCAAACATTTTTTCCACTCAATTTCCTTACATGGGCCCTTATCCCACTTTTAGGTTGATAATCATGTATCCTAATTGGTAATTAAAGAATTTGATTACAACCAATTATTTATCCACTTAATCTCACTTTGTTTTCTTAATTCCACTCAAGTACCTTCCTTATCCACCTCCTTTATTATCTTCCATATATACCTTGGCACATATTATTCTTTGTGGGTATTCATATAATCATATTCTTCCCCCATCAAATAAACCATAGAGAGAGTAAAGCAAAGAATATGAGAATCTATTGAAACAAAATATTTATTAAAATTAAAGCAACAAATTTTATTTAGACAAAAACGGTAGAATATACCATCCATGTCTAAATTAATCATATATTATAACACATGTTGATGGATTTTATTTTAATATCATTTTCATTCGCTTTGTCATGTCTGTTATATATACACACCATTAATAACGTTTTTTTATCCCTAATGTTTTCATCTATCTCTATATTTTAAAATATAACACTTTTAATTTTTAAGTTTTGAGTTTGGTTTTAATTTACTTCTTAAGTTTTAAGATATTATAATTTTACCATTGAGTTTTGTTTTATTTTAATTCTTAAATTTCAAAATTTACATTTTTACCTCAATTTTTTCATTTTTTTTTTGTGCCAAGTATTAATATCTATTCATTAATTTAAAAAATTAAAAAGAATATAATAAATTAAGTTTTACTCTTTTTTAAAACCATTAAAATTTCACTTCAAATAATTTAAATTAATTAACCGAAAGATTGATAAGGGATTTATGATTTATAAATTATAATACATTACAATTTTAAAAAGAATTTGTATTGAGGCCAGTATTTCTAAATATTTTTATCTTTATTTATATAATTTTACATTTTAAAATTTAAAATTAAAAATTTGAATCCAATAATTATATAAAAATATTGTTTTCAGAATTTATACTATTTTGATCACAGAATTTGAATAAAATTTTCAAAAAATTGTTTATAGAAAAGAGATTGAATCTAAAAACATAAAATAGAATTAATAAAATAGAGCACTGACAGTTTTTTTCTCCATAATTAAAGGAGGGGAAGCTAAAAAGCAGGCAGCGAAATGACGAAAAAAAGAAAAAGAAAAAAACAATTATATATGTGGTGCGTACCAATGACTTCATTAACAATAAAAATATTAATTAATAATAAGTAAAGGTGGTTAATTCGTGGCAATCCCACTTGCAGAAATTAATTATGTAATTAATTACTAAACAAAGGGAAGTTCGATTCACTCAGTACAGAAAAATTCTTGTGGGTTATATTGTTTAATAGAGTACTTTGTTCCCTCTAAGTGTGATATTAATTTAATATTAATGAATTAAGTACCTTATCTTCAAAGATTAATTAACTGCTTTAATACTCCTATGGTTGTGGATGAGGATTTTAGAAGTTAGGGTTTAATTTAACATCATCTTCTTCTCCAACTATTGGTTAAGCTAACTTATTTCTTAAAATTACAAAACCCTAATTTCCTTCACAAAAAAGAAACCATATAATTTGAACTTCAAATCATGGGTTTGCTTTCAAAGCCATTATCAACTTTTGCTGAAGCTGAGCTTCCCCTTTTGACTGTCCAACAATGAATGCCACCCATCCTAAAGCCTTTTTTTTTTTTTTTTTAAATAATTATTGAGCCACCTTTAACAGCTGCATCCATAATTTTCTTTTTCTTTTTCTTTTATATATATATATATATATATATATATATATATAATGATTTGTTTTGTTATGGTTGGATTTATGTATGTAAGTTCATATGCTTTTTTATCTTTTTCATTTATCAGAATACACATGCTTCATTTCATCACATATAAATTCCTTTTTAAAAAAAGAAAAGAAAAATCAAGGTCATAATTTTGTTTTATTGCTTAAAAGTAATATTGTATTGTCGGTATCATTGATTTTATTTGTCATTACACACTAAGCTTTCAATAAGCTTAGTTCTATATCTATTTTCTTCTTCTTCTACCTTTTTTTTTTCCCCCTTTTTTCTTCACAGTTTTAACTTTCGTGTGGAGCTTCATCTTCTTTTTACATTTATATATGTGAAAGTGATGTAGCTTTGTACATATCAACTTTAATATCGTTACCATAATAAATTTAAGACATACATGTTTTACTCCAAAAATAGGTAGAAAAACCTCTAACTTCAACTATAGGAATAAACAGAAAATAATTAAGAAATTCAAAAGAAAAGAATAAAAATAAGAAACACAAGAATTTACATGAAAAACTTAATTGTTACAATTACGTATAATAATTCTTTTCCCAACCCCAATTATAAGAGCACTCTCTCAAAGCTTTTATACTACTCAAACCATTTTTCCACTCTAAAACTAGAGAATACATAAAGAGAATTTAACTAGAGTCAACACATTTAGCTTAAAGTGTTTCTAACTAAGACAATTTAAAATCAAAGATATAGGTTTTTATATAATGCGTTGAACCTTATAATTTTAGAGAAAGTTGAAATTTAATTTCTAGGATTTGATTAAATTTTTCTAGATAATCTATATGGTAGAGACCATTTACGAGGGATTTATCAAGATATAAGGATTAAAATCTAACTTTTAAAATGTAGGAATTAAATTCAAACTCTGTTAATCATAGGGTGAAAATTGAAAATTAACCTAATAAGTAATTTAATTGAACTGTAAAAGTATAGTTCAATTCTAGAAGAAAACTAATTAAAAAAAGAGTGAAATAAGGTAAGAAATTGCACACCAAACATGGCACTAGAATAAAAAGGAAAGGAGAAGAAATAAAGAAAATAATATAATAATGGAAGGAGTGGGATTTGGTTTGGATTTGTTTAAAAAGAGAAATATTCTGTTGATTAAATAAATGTTTAGGTTAATAATCCAAAGGAAGCAATAGGATAAGATGGGGTTAGTGGGGGGAAGATTAAAATGATTTCAAGTTTGTAAGATATTAAAATAAAACAAAGAGTTTTTTTAGCTTATTGGGTGGTAAATATATAAAATAAGTAAATAATAATAATTAATTAAAAAAAGGAATATGCAAGTGTCCTTGACGTGTACGTCGAGTGAAGGATTGGATGTTTATTCATAAACCAACCAAAAGCAAACTCAAAATTTCTACCAGCACTCATTTCAATAATTATTAAATACCATATTACTTTCTTTCAAAATAAATAATAAAAATTCTATCTTACTTTTTCCGTTTTCTATTATTTTGATTTGTATCGTTACATTTTTAGTCTACGTTTTGAATTTGATTTTAGTTTATTTTTAGGTTCTAAGATATCCATGTCAACAAGATCTTTTCATCTTTTCAACGTGTGATCCTTAACCATCACCTCTTTCTTAGCTAAGCTATATAGTTTAAATAAATAATATAAACTTTTCTATAATCACAAAAAAGATATCATATGAGATCCATGAATATTTTACTTGGATCAATATCGTTGAATGAGAAATTTTGAACCGATCGCAAATTGCCACGTCATTTACTAAATTAATGACGAAATTTCAAATAATTGAATTCAAGACTAATTAGAAGTTGACATTTGTCCCAAATTGAAGTTGCAGTCATAAATTGACGAAGTCCGATGGTGCCACATCTTTCCTTCGTAACCGTTAGATTGAATAAAATTACTTCGGTCAAATTTAATATTATTATTTGGGCTAAAAGTCCAATTTAGCCCATAAATAGGCTTAATTTGATCAAAATATCAAATAAGGCCCAAATCCAATTAGTCAGGCCCATGGACCGATCAAGCCCAAACCCATGAATTCCAACAGAGAACTCTATAAAAAGAGGAGTTCTCCTTATTTGTGGGTCAGCAATTCGATACTCCAAAGAGCTTATAGGGAATTCTCGACAGTCAGAATACTCCTTCACTCCTAAAGCTGACCACGTTTGAAGACTGAAGTCCTTCAAAGATATAAGCATTCTGAAAATTGAAGTTCTTTGAAGATGTAAGCATCCTGAAAACTGAAGTTCTTTGAAGATACAAGCATTTTGACCATGCTTGAAGACTGAAGTTCTTTTGAAGATACAAGTAATTCTACATTCAGAGAGCCCAAAGAGAATTCATCAACAAGCAGAAGACTCTCAAGACTCCTGAAGCTGCACTCATAGAAGACAGAAGACCCTTGAAGACACAAACACTCTTCCAAGACTTCTACAAGAACATTCAGTGCTTTCCTTCTTCAAGTCAAACGCATTCACCCAACCGAGAGAGAATCAGAGGATCAAGTACTAAACCACATCGCATCAAATCAACCTCAACATCAACACCAACTTAAGTTCAATTCCACGAAACAAGTTTCTCCGGAAGCCTCGTGCGAACACTAATCCTCCAAGAGGATCAACAAGCCCAAAGGCCGATCTTCCAAGAAAATCAACAAGTCTAAAGACCGATCATCCAAGAAGATCAACAAGCCCAAACGTCGATCATCCAAGAAAATCAATAAGTCCAAAGACCGATCCTCCAAGAAGATCAACAAGCCTAAAGGTCAATCATCCAAGAAGATCAACAAGTCCAAAAGTCGATCACCCAAGAAGATCAACGAGCCCAAAGGCTGATCACCCAAGAAGATCAACGAGCCCAAAGGCCGATCACCCAAGAAGATCAACGAGCCCAAAGGCCGATCGTTCAAGAAGATCAAGTAGCTTAAAGTTTATAGTTTATTTTGAAAGCATCAAAATATTGTGTATTAGAGATTGTACTCACTTTTCACAAAATTAATACAAATACAAAGTTCAAGTTCTACGAAATAAATTTATCTTGAAATCTCGTGTGAACACACCTAAATGCCACTTTAGTTACTTCTTCTTTAGTAAATATGTATTGCAATTTGATTTAATGATCCCTAAACATTGTAATCACTGATTAATAATTAGTAAGCTAGCATAAAGTGTATGGTTGTTAAAAAGAAAAAAAAAATAGCTAAAGAGATTCTAGTCCCAATAAGGTTGCATTAGCTAGCAGTTTGGTGGGAAAGAGAGCTTAGTTCATGTTAGCAAATACATAACTTCTGTTTCGGTTGCGTTACACATACAAATACGATGAACTTCAAAAGCAAACCTGCCAAATTATGGTAGGGACAACCACCTTTAATGTTTATGTTGCTTGTCCCACCCTAATTATACATATATGTTAAAAATATTTTAATTTGCTTTAATATATGCTTATTGAGATGCGAAAGTTTAAATTTTTGAATACTTAATCGAAAGTATATGCTTAAATTAGTGGCACAATACTCTAAATTTTTTTGTAAAAACTAAAAAAACAAGCGATCTAATGTAATTTTATGTAATTAAATATACAAGGAAAGAAATAAAAAATTTGTTTTGATCATGTTGGATTATAAGAAAATTTATTTTTTCTCGATTATACCTTTTTCCATATCGGAATATCCACCCTTGGTAATTTTGAAATGACAAAACCTTTTCCAATTGGACACTATTGGCAATTTTCATAACAACCAAGAATGCGTCGAAGAAGATATTATCAACATTTTATAGATTTTTTCGTGACTTTGTACCATCATAATATATCGTAATTCTTATAGTGTCATTCAATATTAAAATGAAGTGGTCTAAGTATTATACCTCCCGAAATATTTGAAGAAAACCACACAAATACTTATTTGGGCATAACCAAGTTGATAAATTTCATAAAGACATTTTAGTAAATGATTTTGCTTGCTTCATTTTTTTTTGGTCCAAAGCCTAGGTAGAGCAATAACTTTTATTTTGGGACTACACACATTAATATTTGGATAAGGAGTTTGGTAAAATATTTCTAGAAAAGTACTGCCACGATCATTGATTTATGTGGTGCGGTCTTCACATGAGAAGCCAATATAATTAAAATTTAAAGCATGATAGGTCCGTTCTTTGTGTTTATCCTTCTGATGTGATACTAATAATATTTCATGTTCACATAGCTTTAATTTCAACATTTAATAGTAGGGAATTACCATACTTTAGATCTACTAATTATTAATCATTGTCGTAGAAAATTTTGAATTTCTAACCTTTATTTTTGTCGAGGTTATATCTAAAAACTATATTTAAATCTAATTATATCAAATATTAATAGACTGATAAATAAAAAAGTTCAACTCGAATATGGACATTAATTAGAGAGATAAGAAGATATAATTTATTCTCAAAGTTTTATTTTAACATAACATTATTTACATTTTCAAAATTAAATGCAAAAAATTTAAGCCAAAGACATGAATAAGGTAAGTAAAAGAAAATTGGTTAATTACCAAAATTGGAACCTTTCCGTTACATTTACGGTGGGACCGTGAAGAGTGTAGATGTCCTTAATGGCGTACAAGTCCTGTACGGTAACGAAAATTTTGTTTTTAAGAAAAATGTTATTATTTTTATTTATAAAATTTGAAAGATTTTATGAAAGAAAAAAAAGAAATTGGCCAACTGGTGTTTAAAAAGATTAATGTTGCCAAACGTCCCAGGAATCCGGTCCCTGACATAATCACTCATTTGCTTAATTACCAAACAGCCCTTTGGTGCGTTTTACTGTTTTGTGAGATATCAATGAATCAGAGGGCGGAGGGTCCCACCTCTCCACCATCTGGCCCCACCTCTTACATTTATGACGACATTAGTCATTCCCTTAAAAAAATTAACCCCTTTTCTTTTTTAATTTAATTTTTACTCTCTCTCTCTCTCTCTCTCTCTCTCTCTCTCTCTCTCTGTTTCTATAAATAACGGTTCACGCCCCCACTTCAACTTCAACCTTCTTCATCTCAACTTTTCCCAAATCTACGATTTCAAAAAGAAAAGAAAAGAAAAAAAAAAACCCATTAAATTCAGGATCTCTCTAACAATGGCGGCTAGCAGAGAGCCCTTCAACGTGTTACCGCACTCCGCCGCACCGGCGGCCCATCATGAACAACTACAACAGCAGCACTCCCCTTGGCATTCCCCTGTTCCCTACTTATTCGGTGGCTTGGCTGCTATGTTAGGACTCATCGCTTTTGCACTTCTAATCCTTGCTTGCTCTTACTGGAAACTCTCCGGCTACCTAGACGGCGGCGACGCTACCAACCGAGAGCCCGACTTGGAGGCTGGCGATGACGACACCCAGAAACGACCTTCCCCTGTTTTTGAAGAGAAAATCTTGGTTATCATGGCCGGAGAAATCAAACCCACGTATTTGGCTACACCCATGTCTAGTAGATCTTCTTCTTTTGGGGATACCAAAAGCAATAGTAGTTGTAGTAGCAACGGCAGTACTACCGGCGACAAGGATGAAAAATCGGTGGAACTAACGGAGACGGTGAAACAGAGCATCACAGATCAGGAAAAGCAGATCACAGAAAACAGAGAAACTCCTGAATCTTCAGATCCGACGACCCATTAACATTTTTTTAAAAAGAAATTTATTTGATTTTGTTTTTGTTGGGCACTCATATGTGTGTCGTGTTCCATCATTAATATATATAGAAAGAGAGAGAGTGGACAGCTAGCTCGTAATTTTTACCGGTAATAGTTTTGGGCTTTTCTCCATCAGGAAAACCCTGAAATTAAGAAACAAAATTCGAGCTTTGGTATAAAATTCTTAAGTTGCTAAGAATATTTTTTCCCTCTCGAAAACCTGTAAATCTAAGTGAGACGGAATGAATCTTTCGCCCCTTTCAACAAATTTCCTTTCCAAATACACAAGTGAAGAAGAAGAAGAAGTTATAATAAATTATGATCATGAATACAGAATTGGCGTTTTGGATGGGATAATTCATAATTGTAGGGAAGGCACGTGTAGAAGGGTGCGGAAATGGAGGGGTGGTGTGGGGTGAGTGATGCGGCGAGGGGAAACTGCATGCACCGTTTCATTTAATAAAAGCTGTTTTTTCTTTCTTTTTCTTTTTTTCTTTTTATTTTTTTTTAAAAATTACCTTCCAAAACGGATTTCAATTAATTCACCTCTCTGCAAAACTTGAGCCTTTCTCTGAGTCTGTGGGTAGTGTAATGCGACGTTTTGTCACCTTCATTTTAATTTTCAACTGTTCTTGCTTTTAAGTTTAATATTCAAATCAAATCAAACCCTCGACCAGAATGGGAAATTACCGCTGTCCGGACATCACATACGAAAATGTATAGTACTGCCACACTAATTTTCTATATTCCCTTGATTGAAAGTCTTTTTAAGACCAATCTCCAAATTCGGATCAAAATAAAATCCGAAATGAGTTTGAATTCTCCCATTATAACTTATTTTTTCTTTTTCATTAAAAATGTGTAATTTTATATACAATACGATTAGTAATCAAAATCTCATCAAATTCTGCAAATAATTTTAAATAAAAGATAAATATCATAACAATTTTAAAAAAATATATTAAAAATTCACAAATTGGTTAATACAAACTAATCAAAACTTTAAACAAAGATCTATATATATTATTAGTATATATAGAATTCAGGTAGGATTGAGTCAATCTAAATTGTTTTTAGCCAATTCACGATCCAACTCAAGAACAAAACTAATCTTAATTTATTTATCAAACTGTGTTTTTTTCTTCATTTTGTTGGGACAAATTTGGTATTTGTTTCTAAGAGAAAAAAACAAGGGGTTTTGTTTGCTAGGAAATCTGAAAACAATAGATTTAATAAAAACAATGTGATTGGTAATAAATTTACAAATTAGATTCTAATTTAAACCATGTTAAAAATAAACTATTATTAATTTATTTAGGGATCTTCAAAAATAGAAAAAAAATAATAAAAAAATTATTTATACAAGATAGTAAATATTCTTTGATAGAGAATAACAAAGATTAATAGAAATCTATCCGTGTATATAGGTGATAAAAACTCATAAAAATTTATAATTAATACTATGTGATAGATGCTCATACAAGCTTATACAAGCCTATTAGTGTCTAACAATGTTTTTTTCTTTGCTATTCTATAAATAGTGACATTTTTTCTACCTATAAAAGTTTTTCACTCATTTATGTACATGTTTTATGTTAAAATACTTTATATAATTAAATAAATAATTTATATTAAGTGTTGTTTTCAAATTTAGTAAAATGAAAAAAAATATATTTATAAATAAAACAAAATGCCACTTTCTATCAATAATAGACACAGATATATTATGATATTTTGTTATATTTGAAAATATTTTCAATAGCTTTGCTATTTAAAATAATTTTCTTATATTAAATTACATAATGCATATTTTAATTTTGAAAAAATGATTTGAATTTATAAGAAGACATTAAAGCTGTCCAAGGCATAGCAGTGTGCGGCATGAATGACTTCCCTATCCTCGTTCTTGCTATCCATTTTATTCTACATCTCAATGAAACTCTTCAAGGGGATCTAGGTGGGGATTTCTCATGAGAAATTCATGTTTAGCCAAACAAAAAAAAAAAAATACTGACATACGGTAAAACAAAATGTTTATATCTTTATTTAATATAATTTTTCATTTTAAAATTTGAAATTTAATAACTAGATACATTGAAAATATACAAATATTGCTTTCAATTCAACTGTTTAAATCACAATATCTGAATTGATAGGATTTAGGTCGTCTTTCCAACACATATTTACCAAACAATCTTAAAACATAAAACAAAATCTTCATTGTCAACCTTTAAAGATTATTTCGTATATTATTAGTTACTTGGATGTGAATTATGAGATGAAGAATTGAATTAATATAATATAATTCAATTTCATTATATTATTATACTGATTTTATACCATGTTTAACTGTACTGGAAAAAACAACACAATTAACTTTGTATTTTCCCAGCTAACTATTCACATTTACTCTTTCTTCGGTTCGTTTTTTTTTTTTGTTGGTGTTTGGTTATGATTGAATATGTAGTAGTTTGTTTAGAGAGGTTGAGTTTCTTCTTGGGTTTCGGTTAGATTTAAATATATGTTTTGAAAATTTAGTGACCAAAAGCGAAAATAGTTGAAAATTCAAATATTAATAAAATTATATATTTTTTATTAAATTATAAGTTTAGTTTCTAAAAGAGGCCTTTTTAAATATAAAAAAAATCTTTAAAAATACTCTGAAACGTAAATATTTTTTGGATTTTTCTATTTATAAGAATTTTCCTTTTTAAAATCTCATGTTGGTTTTTGATATATCATTAGATAATAGGAAGTTTTATGTGATTGTGAGATTAAATGTGAGATCATCAATATGCTCGTAAGATGGTGTCCCTTTATAGTCTTTATTGAGTTTCATTTCAAAATTAATAAATAATAAGAGAGGTAGCTTATATATTTTATAAAAATTCTATAATCTTTTGATTTTTTTCAATATAGTATTATTAATAAATATGTTGTCTTTTTCAACATGATTAAATGAGATATGAGAATTTTCTTAACAAAAAATAGTATGTATCTAGGATGACCTTTTTTACTGTTTTGGATAATTAAACAAATCTCTTTAATATTGAAGTAATTGTCAATAAAATTTAGGAAAGCTTTTCGCAACATTTTAATTTATGACACGCCTCCTTTTAAAGGAAGAAGTTAGACATTTTAAGTTCCATTCATATCATTTAATCTAATCCGTCATGAAACGTTTTAAGCAAATCATACTTTGAAAAATAAATAACTAAAAAATCACTCACTTTCATGAATTAACAATTTCGCTCATTAATTTTAGTTTCTCACAACTACTTAGCCGTTGTACATTTTAATTTATAACTATTAAATCACTCATTAATCAAAAACTTATATTTGATAAGTGAAAGTAAAATTGTTATTATATTATCTTAGACGCTCAACGAATAGAAATCAATATTAATTGGAGAAAGAAATAACATTAGAATTGGATTGAACACAAGACTTCATAAACTATTTTATCCGAACCATGTTAAAAAACTGATTGACAAATACTATATTAGATCATCTTATAGTAACAACTTAGACTATGTATTTTCAAATTTGTATCAATTTGTTCAATTTGTTCCACAAAATTTAATAAATATCAATTTAACTCCTTGTATTTCAAAATTTGTAACGACTTAGATCATTTCATAAAAAATACTATTAAGGTTTAATGAAATTTCTAATATAGATACACATTAAAAAAAACTGATTTCAAAGTCAAGTTTGTTTATAAAATGTAAAGACTATGACATTACATCAAAAAAAAATTATAACTAAATTTGATGAGATTTTTCATGATAGAGACAAAATTAAATTGTTACAAATTTGAAAGTATAGACTAAATTACTTATGTTAAAATTCAAGAACTAAATTATTATAAATTTAAAAGTAAAGGGATTGCATTATGCATATATTTCTTGACTCTAATATAATTTGGCCAACATAAACATTGCCTAGGCAGTAATTGACATGTGTTCCTTTCTTATGGTCTAAGGTTCAAATCTTTATACTCTATATTTATTACATAAAAGATTGTATTATATTTTTGTTAAATTCTTGAACTTTCAAGTCTGTATCTGTTCAGTTTCTAAACGTCAAATAGATGTTTATCTCATTATATATAGACCTATTAAACACAAATTTAAAAATTTATGAGATAAAAAGCACATAAACATGAAAACTTAAGACCTATTTCTAAAGTTAAAATACTGAATAGACACAAACTTTAAAATTTGTGTACTAAACTTACAATTTGCAATTTGACGATGTAACATAAAAAATCGAGTGGAATTATGTATAAGCAAAAAGGGAATAAGATATTATGGTGGTTTAGATCGATGAACTGTTCATAAATAGAACAAAGAGTACGTCAAAATAGTGTTCGATCTCAATAAAAATGAATTGGGGTTCGTTTTTATCTGTGAATATAAAGAGAAAAAGACCCAAATGGAATAAAGGTGTTAATTTTGCAATCAAATCAAATTGATAAATATCCCTAATCAAAAAAGCAAAAAGTTAAGAAAATACCATCTTCTCATAGGTCTATTATCTTAAAACCTCCAAGGGATGTCTAGTTCACTTAGAGTTGGCAACGAGGCCGGAGCGGGATGGGGACTCCCCATCTCCCATCCAGCGGCAATATTTTCCTCCATCCCCGCCAATTGAAGGTGGGGACATGGACGAAATTCTCCTCGGGAAAACGGATTCCTATGCAGGATTCATTCCAGTTATATTATATATATATATATATATATATATATATATATATATATATTAAAGGAATAAAAAAAATTAATCGAAGATTAGGATCGGGGACGGAGATACCCTCCTAGTCCTTGACCAGGGACCCGATTATGATCCTTCTTAAATCAAGAATTTGGGACAGAGACCTACGGGGACCGATCCCATCTAAAAATCTCATCTCCTATAGTACTTTATCCTTACTGCCTAGTTAGGTTTGTTACAATACTTTATTTTTACTCAATTCTCTTTAGTGTTGATTCTAAAATGAATTAAATTTTCATATTAGTTATTATAAAAATTAAATAATGGTATTTTAAAAATAAATAAGTACATGGATTTAAGTTAAAATTATTAATAATAATAATTAATTTGTAAACGAATGTGTACGGGTTTGACCAAACCAACTCAACCTAAAATTGTTTAGATTAACCATAGTATTTATTCATAAAATTATAGTTACTACTTTATAAGAAAAATATGGCTATAATTTATTTTTTTAGCATGTAAACTATAGAAAATAAACAAAAATTATAAATTCAAATCACACATCATAGACTATGAAAATTTACTATTATTTATAAATATTTTCAGCAGTTTTATCATATAAAATAAATTTTCATTTATAAAATTAATATTTTCAATTTGAAATTCGCCTAATCTCAAAATACAACTCATTTCATCTTTCTATGTAGGATGTCAAGGAAATTCGTAGGTAAGGTATTAAATCCCAGGTAGATGACTATCATGCATTAAATTCATTCCTGTTAGCCCTTTCTTAAATCCAAGACCTTTATTTATCATGAAGTCAATCCAAGATGGTTAACAAGAAAAATATATTCTCGAAAAAAAGAAAAGAGACTATAAGAAGAAAATTGTGTAGCCAAATGTATTAGAAATGTCTTGTTTATTATATATTATTTGAATTTAATTTTTAATAAGTTGCACCATAAATACAAACTATCATAATCTAGGCTATGTACTTCAAACAAATGCTATTATAATTCAAAATATTTTGAGGTCTGCACCCAAAACATAAACTATTATAACTTAGTTTAAAATAATTTGCATCTCAAATACGGACTATCATAAACTATATAAACTATTATTATAGTAATCACGAACTATAATAATCAACTCAACGTCCCAAATATCCAAAAGTTTAACCAATTCAAAGCTAACAAACTAACTTTTGAACCGAGTACTATAATATTATTTTCAAAATGAAATCAAAATATTGTGAGAGAGGGATGGGTGGTTGTTTTGAGGAGGTTTTGCATCGTTAAAACTTGTACGACAGCAACATAAAATATGGCAAAAAAAACAAGGCAAACCTTGTACAATCGTTAAGCCCATTGTTTTCTTTTGTTTTTTACTTTAAGATCTCTCTGCCTAGTGCCACGTGTTCGTCACTGTTTAAAACATGAATCTATATTTATTTGCTTTACTCTTTAATTAACTCATATTCATCCAATTTCTTTTAATTTAATATATCCACTATATCATCATTACATACACGATGTTTCAAAACCAATATGAATTCATTTCTTTCTCTTGTTCTATTATATTGTTTCCTTTTGATCATTAAATTCTATTCAAACCATGAGATTGTTGCATTGGATAAAGATCATCTCTTAAAAATATCTGGATTACACCTTAAGCAAACAAACCTTTAATTATTTGTAATTGAATATGCTTTCTTCTACTGTATCCTAAGTCCAAATCAATCATTCTTTTTTAGAATTTTCATAAAGTATATTTTAACACGTCGATATATTAACTTATTTTATGGAACTCACATTATTCTCTATGGATACTGTTATAATAAACAACAAAACAACAAGTAAAATAGTATTACAAATTTTTCCATTCACATTATTGTACTCTTTGATCTGACCCTTTGGCTCTTTCTCTCTCGAGCCATGACTACTTTGTTCTGTAAATTCTATGAATGTCATTGGGGAATCGATTCTGAAGAATGTAGACATTGAAACTGTAAAAAGCAACACAAAAAAAAGTATAGATGGGGTAGTGGAGTAGATTCTTTTTCCATCCTATATTACATCAAAAACAGTAAAAAGTGGCAACATTAATAATGATGGGGGAAGTCCCATTAAATAAAAAGGCAATGTATATGTATAGGCCACTGTGTGTCAGTGTCAACCCATTTTAAATTAAAACTTGTTCCAATGTTTTTATAACCTCATGAAGTTGCAATGAACTCTTAACTCGATAATTAACACACTCATGATCTTGGAGCATAGTGGAATTTGGAAAATGGCATTTTGTTCCAAAATATCGTGGGTAAGTTTTGATAATTTGGACATATCATATAACTGTCTTAATTTTAATGGCATGTCGAGCATTTTGGGAGAGACCAATTTGTGGCTGAGCTAAGATTGAACCATATTGTTATGTATTATTGCACTTTGGAATTCAACTAATTCGTCATTCCAACTATAACGACACAATTGATGAATATGCATTGTAATGGGTCTCGAAAACAACCCTTCGACTATAGTTTCAACTCTTTCACAAGGGATGGTTTCTTTTGTTTATAGGCCCTATCTATTCATATGTTTTGCTTTTTAGGCCCCCTTTTCACTCATTTCTTTGGCTGCTATTCATTTTATAATAATTCACACCATAATCTACAACTTCAGGTCACACCAACATGGATTGATTCTATAATTAATTCATTTTGTAGGTCTCGTCGGATAACCATTTTTTTTTAAATTAAGCTTTAGACACTACTTCTACCTCCAAAATTCTTCATTTGTTATCTATTTTTCATCAATGGTTTAAAAAATCAAGCCAAATTTTGAAAATTAAAAAAAAAGTGGCTTTTAAAAAGTTGTTTTTGTTTTGTGAATTTGGCTAAAAATTCTACTACTTAAGAAAAATACAAATCATTATAAAAAATGTAAAGAAATAGACTTAGCTTTTAAAAACAAAAACTAAAAACTAAATAGTTTCTAAAGGAGGAGGCTGTAGTTTCTATAATCTCAACGGTGCTGTTTAGGATATAAAATAAAGGGCCGACAAGAGAAACAATAAATTTTAAAGTTTCATTTGGAAAAATGGTAAAAAAGTTTCAAAAATATAAAAATAGCAAAACAAATTTATATAATAAAAAATACGCAATAAAATTAAGTACAAATGGAAATGAAGAAATACACTGCTTCAAAAACAACCCAAATACCACAAATACACTTACCTAGACATTCTAGAACCATAAATACATAGTATCTAAACATTCAGGAAGCAAAATTAAAAATCACCCAATATGGTTCTTTATGCAAGGGAAGATGACGAACAGTCGATAGGGTCATTAGAAACTTATGGATGTATACAACAATAGACTTCCTCCAAGGTGAGAAAGAGCAAAGTTGATTTTACCAGTAAAGTTGTTGTTGGCAAGTAAATATGTGAAGGAATTGCAACTTCATGACAATGTGACCATTGGAAGCATGATTGCATTTGACACCATACCAGTTGTATGGAGTCTCATAATCTTCATTCCATGTGAACATTTTGCTTATTGGATCTTGAAAACCAACTTGTGATCATTTTTCTCACTGGATCTTGAAAGCCAACTTTAAACATTTAAAGTAGAAACAAAAGCAAAAAACATGTGTGCAAGCGAACGGCAATCTGGTGAGGGACTTGTCGTTAAAAGCTAGCCAAGATGATGAAATTCAAGAAAGAGTATCGAAGACATGAGATTACAAATGAGAAAATGAGATTTTGGGGGCGACTAAGTGAAGAAGATGAAAAAGATGAGATTTAGGGTTTTTTGTTATCTACTTTTAATAAATAATAATAATTATGATAATAATAATAAGAATAAGAATAAGAATACTCATAATAATAATATTATTAATATTAATATTAATAATAATAATAAACTGAAATATATATATGCACACCTACATGTTTCAAATATTTAAAATTTAATTCCCATTTATATGTTTCTTTTTAGGTCATTCTTACATGTTTGTATATGAAAAATTGAAAACATCGAAAATATAAAGAAAAAAAAGATCAAATTAATTCGATAACAATATATATAAAATAATAATAAAAAATATTTAGATACAATTTAATTTGTAACAAACATATAAACAAATCAAAAGTTAGTTAGATAAAATCAAATTTGATATAAAAAAATAAGTTCAAATATAATTTGGATAATTTTTTTTGTTTATTCTAATTATAAAAATCGATAAGTAGTTAGATAAAATCTAATTTGATAATAAAATATAAATTCAAATATAATCGAGGAGAAAAATCAGGAAGGGGTTCGTTTGTTGTATTCATAATTCTATTTTCATAAGTTTCAACAATTACATTGTATTTATAACTCAACCACAAAAACCTATGAAAAAGCCTAACTCATTGTAGAGGCATAGCAAAAACAGCAATATTGCAACAGTAAATACTTATTTGTTTATCAAAAAGATAAATTAATGATATAATAATATAATTAGATGATAATGAATAAAAGGTAATTAAAAAATACAAAAAATTATCAAATTTAAATGAAATATACAGTTTATTAGATGATATTATGTATAAAATATTCCATAAAATCCTAAATAAAATAAAAAAATTAATCCAAATTTAGAATAATAAAAAATGAATAAAATAATATAAAATCTAAAGATGTATTATAAATTAAAATCCAAATGGTGATAAACAAATTAAATATTGATTAATTCTTAATATTTTTCAATAAGTGGTTATATCAAATCAAAATAAATAGCTAATTTGAATCGAGGAGAAAAATGAGGAAGAGAATGATTTATATTAAATCAATTTGTGAAGTAGTTATCAAAATCTAATTTTTATACTAAAAATAAATTTAAATTTCAAAATAGAGAAAATGGGGGAAGTGATTGGTTTATTTTAAATTAAATCTAAATTTATAGCAAAAACAATAGCTTGTTAAAGAAACCACAAGAAAACCTAAATCATTAAACCTTTGTATAAGTAACAAATGTTATGGCAATGTATGGAGCAAGATATGACAATTTTTTAGAAAGTGATATTTCTTTTCCCAAAACGTTAAAATAATATAAAAAAATAGCATATACAACTAATTTATTAAAATGTGATAAATATACAACTAATTTATTAAAATTGTATGTATACAATTATGAAAAACAATATAGAGATTTGAATAAAATATATGGATAAAAGAAGTTTTAATAATATATAGATATTTCAAATATAAATTTGGTAAAAAAATCTGGATATTTTATCAAGGTGAGATAAATTCGAAAAGTGGTTAAATATAATCTAAAGTAATAATAAAATATAGAGATTAACTATATGAGCAAAATTAGGAGGTAGTTGTCTCGACAAATATGAACAATTACTCTGTATATGTACCTTGACCCTGTTTTTTATTTTGGAATTACTTGGTATTTGTAGTTTCATCAACAATAACATCTACGAATAAGACAAGGACAAATCAGAGACTAAGTTGTCATAATTCTTATTCCTAGACGATTTTACCATTTTTCAAAATGAAATCTTAAATTCCGCCCTTCACTCTAATTCCCCCTAAAATAAAATGAATATTGACTTGTAGAAGAAAAGAAAGGAAGATGCATATGGAGTTGGCCCAATACATACCTAGTGAGTTAGCTTATGGTTTGGGCCCAAATCTCTTTGGGCTTTGGATTCCTCGCTGAATGAATGGGCTAGTTCCTTACCATATAAGAAGGGTTAGCTACAAAAATAGCTAATTTTATATATTTCTAATATACCTAAAATAATTTTTTTTTTGCAAATATGTCTAAATCTATATTTTAGGAGGATTTGTTAGATTTATTGGGAAAAAAAGATACCCTCATCTAAGATTTGTTCTCTCTATAAAAAAAGTCTAGTCCGTAAGGATAATTAATAACCAAAATCTAAACAAATATAAAATAATAGTTTTGGGCATATTAAACAAAAATATTAATAAAATAAAAATACACAATCGATAAGTTACATTCACAAACTTATGAATGAGAATATATGCATAGAAAATAGTAAAATAATATTAATGTCAAGAGCTTTATGGAACATAAATTGTGGCTTAAATGTGGGGAAGTGAGAACAATCCCAGAGTAGATAAAACACAAAAATGCTAATGTTTTCCACCTATCCCAAAACTCAAAGACCCTAAACTTACCATAGAGATGAATTGTATAACGTTCATGCGGATAAATACATTGAAATCATACTAATATTCAATATGGGGAAGGAGAATTGTTGTTTGCGATGGATCAATCATTTTACATGGACTCACTTCTCATTCCATTTTTGGTAATTTTATGATCTATAAATCATCCCTAACCAGCGAGATCAACTCATCCTTGAGCATGATAAATCACTCTGTGTCAACTAGTTACCAATAAACTTTCCAACCTCATCATATATGAGAAGGAAAAATTGGAGCATTTTCGGCACCAACAGATGACAAATAACGAACATAATAATTTCTGGTTCACCATGTTCCCAAAACAAGATATGTTTGAGAAACAATGAGCACGACTGAAGCAGCTATAAGAACGAACTGGCTAATTTGGTTTCTTAAATTTAAATTCAATTGAAATTAAGTCATTTTTTTTGTGGCAAACTTCAAGAAGAAGAAGAAGAATCAACTTCAAGAACTAAAACTGGGCCTTTTTTTTTTTTGTGGAAAGAAATGAAAAACTGAATCCAACAAACGGTTCGGTTCAGTTTAATATTAATTATTTAAAATTTTCGGTTTAGTTTGTTTGGCTACTAAACCAAATTGAACTGTATCGTGAGCACCCGTACATTACAAGAAAAACACTCCTTTTTCCAACGCTTCGAATCGTCGAGAAATGATAAAAAAGGCGTCAGGAGATCAACTCCCAATGACTAAATGGGTGTTGGGAGTTTGGTCGCGGATAAACTTGTCGGGAGACCATCTCCATATGCACATATTACACACCGTCGGGAGTTATGATAACTCCCGACGCCTCCTTTACAGCGTTAGGAGTTGGTTTACTCCCGACGGATGTATTTATCCGTCGGGAGTTCTCTGATCTTCCGAAGATGTTACTGTCGTCGGGAGTTTTAGGAGTTTAGTTAAGAGTTTCTGAAATTAAATTCCCGATGATTGATTAGTCATCGAGAGATAATAGAATTCCTGACGCCATCGTTGGGAATTAGTACAATATCCAAGTCTTTTTTTTTTTTTTTAATTTTAATCCGAATGACCTAAAATTTAGAACATTATTAAGCAAATCAAACACATAAAGAACAAAATGTATTCATATACAAATAAACAAAAACAAAAACAAAGTCGATGGTATTCTTCATTGCATAAAAGAAAGAAAAGTTGGCAAAGATAGTCTACAAAACAAAGATGTCTTGACGAATACATAGAATAAAGTGTGATGACATCTCCAAACGGCATCTCCAACATTATCTCCAAACAATATCTCTAAAACAATAGTTTACCTATAATTACATTAATTAAAGAACATTATTATATATGTGAAGATTAAATGTAAGAAGAACTCTCAGTCCCTCATTTGAAAACTAATCTTAACTCATACCACACAATATTCAAATTTCATTAACTTCTATAAACACACAAAGACCACAAGTTGAACTCCAAAAGAATAATTAATCTCAACCCATCCCACACAACCATCAAATTTGATTAACTTCCACGAACAAACAAAAGCCATAAAATGAATCTTATAATCCTACAAAACAAAAAAATCAACACATTTCCAAGACTATATATTCTCAACCTTAAATCTCCACAAACACACAAAAACCACATGTTGAACTCCAAAAGAAAGATAACTAATCTCAACTCATACCACACAACATTCAAAATCCATAAACTTTTACAGACAAATAAAAAATTCCAAGTTAAACTCCAAAATAAATACAACTAATCTCAACCCTCCCCACACAACATTCAGATACCTTAAACACAACTATGAAAGAGAGAGATTGACTGTGCTAATTGACAACGGCTTCCAAGATGGGGTTCGATGACCCAAACACTTAAAATTAGTTGATGGCCCAACATTTAAAATTAGTCGACGGCCTAATGCGCTCGACGGTTTGAAGGGAGCAACGTTCAACGATGTTCAACGATTGTACGGGCGACGTTCGGGCGAAGGGAGGAGATCAGAGAGGAGAAGAGGAAAGGATGCTCCGGG
>NC_052350.1:16057863-16188819 GCF_009727055.1 Benincasa hispida | reverse complement strand
CGTTGTCCTTACCTACAAAGTCTGTAAAAATAATAGAGATGGAGTAATTATAAACCTCATACCCAGTAAGTAGTTCTTCACGTAGGGTAGTGACCAAATGCACAATCTACAAGCAACATGTTATGAGTACTTTATTGATTGGGACCCGAAACGTTATCAATAACATGTGGTGGTCGGTTATGCTTCCAACATAAATCTCTCCGCCCTGATAGAAAGATGAGGACCTAAGCGAAAAACTAACTCATCTTGATGATTAGCGGGTCATTGCAGTCAGTAGGGCCAGAGTTGCATCCAACATCAACCATTAGCATAAACGTTATGCTTCCAACATAAATCTCTCCGCCCTGATTAGGAAGATGAAGACCTTAAGTGGAAACTTAACCCATCTGATGATTAGCGGGTCATGCGTCAGTAGGGCCAGAGTCGCAATCCAACATCAACCATTAGCAAAAACATAATATTGGACTAGAGGGGTGCAACCATACATACCCTGCCAGCCCATAAATTTCTCCGCCCTTTGAAGGGAAGATGAGGACTTAAGCGAAAACTAACCCATCTGATGATTAGCGGGTCATGCAGTCAGTAGGGTCAGAGTCGCATCCAACATCAACCATTAGGATAACCATAAGATATAGACTGGAAGCATAACTTACACCTAATTAAAAACTTGATTTTAACGTAATCGTGAACAAACATAATGCATGAGGTTCCCTTGTAGAGAAACGTGTTCTAAACATGTAATTGCAATATAACAATTAACATAACCATGCAACATAATAAAGGTGCACTACCATAGAACATTTAAAGAGAGGGTGAGATAAAACTACTTACCTTGACTGTGATCTAATTATTCCTTATTATTTCTTTATGAGTTTTTCAGCAGAGTTTTCCCCTTTTAAATCAAAAGAGAAATTTTGGGCAGCACTTTACCCGAGATTTTCTCTTTTAATCTCACAGAACTTCCTCACTCACATTACTTTTTCACACGATTCTTGTTACTGAGATTTGTTTGAGAATGGCGTTAAACTTCCGGCAAAGGGGTCCTATTTATAGTAGTTTTTAGCTCTTCTCAGTGTGACAAATCATCGTACAGGTGGCTTCTTTAAAATTACTTATGGTTTATGACTCTCTCTCTAAATAAGACACCTAATTTTGGCTAACGTTTGCCCTTACTCATCATTCTTTGTTTTGTATTCAATTTTTAGGGTTTTCCATTGTATAATAAGTCGTGGCCAGAAATTCAACGCATAATTCATGCTTCTTGGTCTCCATAATATGCTCACTCCTGCTCTTAAATCTCGTCTCCCCATTTCTGATAGAGAATTTACTATTCAGCAGCTTTCTTGCTTGATAATCTCCGCTCTCTACCCACTCATCGCTCTCAAATTTTCTTCCTCACGTTTCCTTCGCTCTCTCCAGCTTTCTGCGCTCTCGCATCAGATCGGTCCGTCCGCTAATTATCGTTCGCTTCTGGCTACATGCACCATACTTATAACTCCTCCCTCCTCTACTCACTCTTATCCATAGTGTGATTTCATATGCGCCCTACTTGAGAGGCAGTTTAGAAGGAGGAAGGAAGAAAAGAAAAAATAGAGAGAGAAAAGAGAAAAGCAAAGTTTGGATTTTTTGCAAGTGCTGAGAATTAATAGGATGTGAAACTTAACGTTTCTTGATTTTTTTAAAGCAAGCAAGAAAATCTAAAACTAAACAGTACCGAACGTTGGGCCAATAGTATATGTAAGTGTTTGAGGTAGTCGATAGTTAAAAAAATCAATATAGCATGTGAAATTCAATAAAGAGAAGAAGACAGAAGGGAAGGGGTGAAGAAGGGTACAAGCCGGAAAAAACGTTGGTGCCACTGTTATGCCAGTGCGCGTCGCCCGCTCGGACCGGCATTGTCTTCTTTTTTTTACAATATCAAGTTCTCACAATACCCTCAACTCAAACTCTCAAATGAGGCGCATGACTCAAGAGAGAAATATAATTCAGTATATGAACAGCTACAACCAAAAAAAACCTAATAAAAGCAGACACCAGGGAAAGGCCGCAGTCATCAGTTCTGGCAGCCGCATCTTCAGTACCAATCCTTTTCGCTCTCTCTTGCCCTTCCCGCCCCCCTCTCCCTTATTTAGTAGGGCCCAGACCTCCAATTTTATTTGTTTTTTTTAAATTCGCCTATTACAACCAACCTTTAAAGAAAGAAGGAAAGAACAAGAAAGGCGAGCTCAGAGATACGACATGCCGCTGCAGACAGTTGCTATCATTATATGCGGTACCTTGTTCTCAAGTTGAAGGAAAAAAGAAGGAATAAATTATGTCTCTTTCTTTCTGTGTGGAGCTTACTCGCTCTTCCCGTCCAATGCTCTCTAAAGCTTTGCTCTACCACTATTTCCATTCCTCTCGTTGCTCTCTCCAATTTTCACCTTCATATCGCTCCGCTGTACTCCGTCCACGGGAGATCTTCGATTCTCTCTTACTCTCGCCAGCCTCAAATCTCGCTGGCATCGGTTCGCTGGGTTTTCTCGCTTCTCCAATTTCGCGTTCGAGTTCGCGCAGCTCTCTTCTCAGAATCTCTGGTGTTTCTACTTAGTTTTTCTCGTGGGTGTGGGTCGGTTCTGCTTCCTTTCCTTCTTCTGCACTTTCTCACTTCCCTGCTCCGCTCTCATTATTCAAACCAGGATAATGAATAAATTTCCAATTTCAAAATTTATTTATTATATTATTTTTTTTCCCTTCTTAAATTTCCACCCTTTAAATTAAAATTCGTTCTTGGCTTATTATTTGATATTTAATTTTCCTGTATGCGATACAAATCTTTGGTCGTTACTATCATATATAATCGAACTTCCTCTTTCTTCTTGTCACCATAGAGCAACAGACTGTTTCAAAACGCTCATCTATTTCGCATCTTACGACTATACCAACTACTACGAATCTATATCTCTGAATGGAAATCCTCATCATTTCTCTCTATGCACACCTAACTGAACGTAGTGACACGCTTCATATTCATTACTTGGCGTGGAAACTCATAGTGAGGTTTTCTGTCTAAATAATGTCTTAATAACGGTGATAATCTGCTTAGTGGATTCTGTCAGAATCAGTCCCTTAGACCTCCGGATTAACTTGTCAGGTCATTCCACTAAAGTACGAATAGCTTGAATCTTTTACCATTAGATATATTTCTGTGTCCATCGGATTATAACCACCTGAGTACAATGACCTTTCATAGATCCTCTAAGTACAGCGTGGGCGCGCAAAACATTAAATCTATCTCACCGCTTTATTTCGCCCTACTTTTGGTCAGTGTAGTTAACATCTCCTCACTCCCTCTACATGGTACACCTCTCTCCATACCTATCAAGTGAATACTAATCTCATGATAGACCGTAGTCCCCACACTAGCTTAAGATTGTTGTGAAATAGCCTCTCGGGGCCTATAAGACAAGTGTAGAATAAAGTGTGTTGACCCACAAAATGACGACCCCATATTCGTTCGAATCTCTTCAATCAGCCCTAGAGTGGGGAGCTAATATATCTAACTATCCCCTGCTTCTTCGTGGAGTGAAAACGTGAGAAATTTCCATCTTTGAGAGACTGTCCCTGGAGTTTCCCAGCTCCCAAATCAGCCGACAAAATCGCCCTCAATGGATGGCTTAGTTATGCCTCTCATTGTGTGAATCACTGCCACTTGCACCCATACAAATTCAAAGGACCGCCTTCCGTTGACGAATGGCTTAGGAGTGTGTGCAACTCACATCAGTGTATTGAGGTCATGGTTACCTTAATGGGTCATCTAGTGAAGTGAGGTTCTCTGTCATATTGAACACGTGTTATATAACGAGATGGTGTTACACATACTTCTCTCTCTCTTTTGTGTTGAGAATGCCGGTCTTTGCAATATTTTGACTACAGATGATCTTCTTCTTTGTAGCAAGTATATGATGATGTCCTCCTGTTCGTCATTTATATCTCACAACACCCTCCTCTATTGCACACGATATGATTAGTATGGTTGAATCATAGCCATACTCATAGTCTTGTGAAGTAATAGGTCCAACATAGCCAATCTTCTCTAAGATATTGATGTGAGATGATTCTAATTCATCTCTACAACGCAACAAGCCGCTAGAACTGGTTCCAGACTTTTAAGTGACAATAACTCTTATATTTTCTTTAACAAGTCTATCATGTGGACCAAGTAGTAATTACGCATTTGCTTGAATGGTCCGAGAGGGGTCCTTATTTTAACCGATAGAGATTAACGCTCTTCAGCCGTGGTGCTACTCCAAATATACCTGATTAGGACCATTTGGTTCATCACATACTATAGAACACCGCATGACTCCAAACTTGTATGTCAACAAGGAGATTTTTACGAGTTTATTGGTTTGTGGTAAAGCAACCTAAAACATGCACCTACGCTAACGTCTCAAAAAAACAAGATGGGAGGTAATGAATATCTCACTCTAACTTAATCTTCTATACACATAAAAGCATTTACCAGTAAAACTGTTTACAAACTACAGGACATGAAGACTTTTAGGGAATCAACCCCAACAATCTCCCACTTGTCCTAAAGTGAAGTGGGGTGTTACATTTAAACTAGTACCTCAAGACATTAGGCTTTTATCACTAAACGATTAGGGGTCGATTTAAAACTTTCCTGAACAGTACAAAGAAATCTCCCACTTGGCCACGACCTCCGTGTTTACTAAGGGCCTGTGTCATTTATTTGCGTCAAGATCACTGTGAGGAGACCCAATCCTTCGTAGGTGAACCTCTCTCCTCACCAACAATATCTCATTTTAGCCTAAAATGAGAACGCACTTCGGTTCGATTATCAACGAGTGTAAAACCTACACGATCGTGTAATTTCTTCTAATCTACATTAAGATCTAGCGTCAATCTGTAAGTCCAAAATCGCGATCTCTTTCCGTGTGGACTCATCCACTTGTCCCATTTCTCGATGTCTATCTGAGTTCGCACTCTCATGCAATATATACCTTACATCAGTTCTTTCCTCGCTCTATGTGTTTTGCCCGCGCCTAGTGCATCTTTCCTCTTTCGTTCACAACTCTCAGAGAGCCATTACGACGACCCACACTGTCTCCTAGGGTTTCTTACACCATACATGTTAGTTAGAAGTTAATGGTTAGCCCTAGATTCGATATTCCTTTGTGCAGAGCTCAACTGTGCTAGGTTTCTATCCGCATAGATCCCTCGTCTTAAGCGCCAGTTCATTTGACTGATTCCTTCTGAGCCTCGCCGTTGTATGTTCGTGGCTACTCGCTTAGCTTCTCGCCGTGCCACCTTGACTAATGCTGGAGTTATGTTCGGGGCAAATTTGTTGATGTTACGGCTGATTGTATTCGTTTTCACCATCTCAACCTATCGAGTTCTCTGTTAAAGGAGGTCCAATAAGGCCTTGGAAAGCCTGGTGATTTCGTGTCACCTTTCTTTAGGTCTAGAGAAGAAGTTCTTCCTTTTATCTACCTCGTATGTTTCAGAGTTATTATATTTATGTTTCAAAGCATTGCCAATTTAATTACTGTTTGTTTTTGCATAAAAACGTGCATTGTGAATGTATTTTTGTTTGTTATTTCGTTTTCACGGTGTAATGGAGCGATCCCGAAACACTGCTCATGGAACCTCTTTCGATTGTTAAGAGACTCCTTCATTTCCGAACTTTAGCCTTGTATTCCTCCATTCGAGACTTTTCAAGGTGCTTTCAAGATATAAGTAAATCGAACTTCCCTAGATAACTCATGTACTGCGAGCAGATAATACCACTAGATAACTATCCTAACTCATACCTTAAGAGTACATATGAGAGCACTCTGCTCAAAGTGTATGGAATCTCAGTTTTCGAACCACTCCGTCTTGCTTTCTTATAGTAACTGATCTTTTAACATCCTACTGACTATTTGCCCACAGTGTTCATTCGAGGACCACAAAAGGAGTTGTCTATATGATTTATAACATGTAACAAAGGTTCTATAGGCGTACTTAACTTCTAATGGACCTCTAGCCTAATGACTAGGAACTATCTGTCTCATACAACCAGTCGAGTCTCAATACATCGACTCCTAATCCTTTTAGTAGGCGGGTCTTAGGGCAATCAATGTCTCTTACCTATGCAAGCGACAAGTGATAGTGATCTCACTCGAGCCACAGGTTGATGTATAGCGAGGATAGGCCATCCTCTTCTCTAGCGTTAAGATCCATACATCTAGTCCTTGAGAAGTAGCTCCATTCTTGACCAGTGAAGCCTATTTTATCAATCCTTCATCATATAGTGATTCTCTGAGATAGTGCTAGCACTTTGTTCTTACGATACCGAAAGATCTGTATACCTAGAACAAACTGAGCCTTTCCTAATCTTTCATTTGGAATTGGTCGCTAGCCAGTTCTTAACTGCAAATCAGTAGACCTACATCATTCCAATGAGTAGGATATCGTCTACGTACTCACTAAGAAGACTACTAAAGCGTTGATGATCTTCTTGTAGACACAAGGTTCGTCAACGTTTTGGTCAAAACCATACGACTTGATCGCAGCATCAAACCATATAGTCCAAGATTGAGATGCCTATTTCAGTCCATAAATGGACCGAATCAGTTTGCAAACCTTTTGCTCTTGACCTTGGCTATGAATCCCTCGGGTTGCACCATGTAAATGATCTTCTCAAGATTGCCATTCAAGAAGGTCGTCTTGACATCCATTTTCTCAGGATATCATAATTATAATAAGCTACATGGGTACGGCACTGCAGAATAAAGTGTGAACTTTTTATTCCATTTATGGCAAAAAATTTGATGGTTGATGTGTCTCTTTTACTTCTTCACTTAGATTCTGACTTCCCTTGTACACTGTTGGTATAACTTTTGCCACAACGTCAAGAGAACACATTTCTCTCGAAGGCGCTGTTCGTGTAAAGCACTTCTACTTTTCATGTTAGCTCTAAGTACCCCGTTTGTGCTGTGTGTACGATATCCATTACAAGTACATCATGTCTTGCACTAACCTCTATCTTCTCGCGCTGAATCTTTACAAGAGTCCAGCATATAACATGAGTATGAGTTCATAGTATACCATCGTACTCTCTAATGCGATACAAGAGATTCCAAATGCCCTTGACCCATTCATTCCGGTTCAAACATGTTCTTCCATTGCCTTTACCTTGCTAAATTGACAGGATCACTCAAAACTGTCTGCCATCTTTCATAGGTAATCACATTAGCAAGTTTTTTTGCCTTCAATCTCAAAAACACCTCTCATTAGAAATTAGTTCAATTTTTAATAGATCCAGAAACAACTAGGAGAGTTGGAGTTCACAATTACTCCTCTCTATAAATAATACGATTATATAGAGTTTACCTCCTTATTATACCTCTTTGATAAAGTAGTGGAAGCGAACGCTCTCAGGTGAAAGACTTCTCCTACCTCCAACAACTGCACCCTTTGTTGAGTGTTTGCGAGGAGCTCATTCATATAAGCCGTCATATGTTGATGAGTTTTGCAGTTAGCTTCTCATATTTATAGAGAGAACGTGCTCACGTAACAACGACTTTTGTTTCATTTCTCTCTAGGTCCGGGACTGTTGCTCACTTATATGATTTCTGCCTCCCATGGACTAAGGAACTAGATTAGACATTTTTGCTTAGACGAACTAAGAGCAACGAACACATAACTTTTATCTCCATCGATGTTACGATAGGCAACAAAAACACTGACCACCTCTTGTCTTATTTTCAGGTACTTAGCGCAGTTTGAGGTAAATAATCTCTCTTCATACCTGCTTGGTTCAAAACCTTTTTTGAAGAAATCTTAGCCATCGTCTCTTGAAACAAAGGTGCATGTAGGATAAACCCATATAATGCCATATTATAAGTGAAACATGTCAAATCTTAGCTTTTCTAACCTTCTTTTTTTCTGCCATCAACCCAGTTTCTCATTCGAAATCTAGAGTTGTTATTGCAACATTTTGGAGGGAGACAACCAGATTCCTCTTTCTCTGAGTAGGTATGATATCGCAGTCTCTTCTCCCCTGTAAAAACCTCTTGTCTATTGAACACGATATTCTGGGTAGAAAAACGACGTAATCATATTTCGAGCGAACCATGTCTACATCCCTTTGGATGCCTTATTTCTCCTCTCCACTATTGACCACCCATGAATGCGTGTCACTCGGCGCTTGGTTGCCATGTCATGAAATTATAATTCCATTGTTCTATCAATAGTCCTGGAATGATCGCGCAGTCCCCAAAAAAGCAACGTTCTCTCTCGAAGGTGGGTTAAAACCTTTCCCCCGGATTCGAAGTGTGTTTTAATTCTACTCTATCACACATCGTTTCAACTTCCAACTTGAACTCTTCTTGAATCTTTTCAAAGATTCAGTTTCGTTTTGCCATATTATAAACATATCTGTACCCTACACGTTTTAGTAATCATCAGTTGAAACTGATAAATACTCAGTAAGCCCAGCTGGCTTCGCCAGCATTCATAAAGGAACCACAAAAGGAGATCAGGAATGTTACATGAACTCAAAGGAAAGAGCACGTGTGTGGCGTGTCTCCAATAACCTTACGTTCAGTAAAAGGTCATTTTAGTCATTCTTACCTCAAGGTAAGAGCAGTGCACCACTGGTAAAAAATTTTCTTTTAACTCACTTAGAAGTCCATCTTCCCACCAATCTCAATCCTATTGGATGCGAATTAGAATGCCCTCTACTCTAACGAAGATTGCCAAAGGTTGGGCAAATTTATTGTTAGAAATTAATAGTGAACTCGTCATGTTTAGTTGAATTGAACGATTTACGTACAATTACTGTTGTAATATTGGTTTATGTGGGAGGCGTTGTTATGCTACCACTCACTTAAAGTCACTCTATATAAGTTTAGATTACGCCAAGTTGTGCTCTTAGTACAAATAAAAATCACGATCTTTATTGTAATAAAGATCATTTTTATCCACATTTTAAAGATGAACAATTATATTTTACAGTGTGCTTATGTTAACCACTATCATACAGTAAAATGTAATAAGACGAGATTATCCTATTTTTATGTGGTGGAGTGAACATCAGAGAGTGAGATGGTGAGGTGTTTTTATTTCATACCTATTCACTAGTTCTCAAACAGAAGAAAATACCTATGATCTATCACTTTTGAAAAATGTGCTTACACTAGAGACCCTTAACCTCCACACAACAAATAAAACTCTGCAACGAACCCCTAAGACGACGTGCCTTGCATGCCTACTCGCATTGGTCATCTCACCAACGCTCCCACTTTGTGCACATCCTATGTGAATTCCCAATCTATAAACTAGTATAGAAAACACAAACATGATATGTTTGGGACGACATCGATTCAAATTTATCAATTAGGCTGGTGATCATCATTGATTCTTCAGTTTAAACGAAGTTTCAAGAACAAGATAATAAATACACATTTCTACTCTTTAATCAGTCGCGCTTTTTGTGCTGCTTCTTTCTTCACTGATACTGAATACAGTTTCCAAGTCTTATCTCGAGATAATGTTCTCGCATCCGTGGGTGGTAGCACACGTTTAAAACATACTTTTCCGTATCAACCGTATAGTACGCCTCCTTTGGGGCCAATAGCGATGGACACTGACGAGCTCATTGCGGCCTGGCGTTAGCGCGGATTGGTGCATTACCTGTGTTCCTCTATATCACACTACATTGTTTCTTTTCCCCTGTAAGATGTAGAGATTAGGATGCTACGATAGAAAGTGAATGCCGACTTTCATTTTCTGATTTTCAAACCTCTGAATGGAACGTGTTCTGGGTTCATTGAAGCAATATTTTCATCTCACCCTTCTTCCTTCTCCTTACTTTCATCAAGATTGTAAGTCTTTTGCAATTGTTGGTAGGTCTTCCTCTCACTTACTTTTCAGTAAGATTTATGTTGAGTGACTTTCCAACCAAAACTATGAACCTTCAACAATGAATTGCTTGAAATCGAATTCCCCAAACTATCATAGTATAAGGTATATATAGTTTGATGACATTGCTGAGCATCATTCTAAGGATAGGTGTGATAATCTCTACCTCAAGTAGTACATTGAATAAAGGCTGGCTTGACGTAGTAAGGTGATATGGAAGAACCCTCGACGTTGGTTACGCATACTCTATAAGGATTATAAATACGCTTATATTACCCGTGATGCTCCTCTAGTCTGTGATTAAAGATGGTTGAGGATCCATTGTCTTTACAAGAAGGTCTAATTTTAGAAGGCGATGTTGATGAACCGAGTTTACGTAATAAATAGCGCCTCATAGTCTATGTGTCAACCTTCAAAGAGAAATTGAAACCGTACTTATATACTTCGATTCGACATGATAACCTTTTCTATATTCATAGATCAGATACTCGCATGGTATTGGGTGAACTCGCTGACCTTTATATGAACCTATATGTTTGGCAGAGGACGACTGATTTTACAAGAGGAAACGAGGTTTCCTTTTTGAACATTAGATTTTTCAGTCAAATTCATTGAATTGATACATCACTACAAGTGACGGAAGAAAAATAAGAAAGAAAGCACGGGAGAGATACACGATTTCTTTAATAAAACTGGAATCAATGTACGATGCCTGAGATAGTGCTAGCACTTTGTTCTTACGATACCGAAAGATCTGTATACCTAGAACAAACTGAGCCTTTCCTAATCTTTCATTTGGAATTGGGTCGCTAGCCAGTTCTTAACTGCAATCAGTAGACCTACATCATTCCCAATGAGTAGGATATCGTCTACGTACATCACTAAGAAGACTACTAAAGCGTTGATGATCTTCTTGTAGACACAAGGTTCGTCAACGTTTTGGTCAAAACCATACGACTTGATCGCAGCATCAAACCATATAGTCCAAGATTGAGATGCCTATTTCAGTCCATAAATGGACCGATTCAGTTTGCAAACCTTTTGCTCTTGACCTTGGGCTATGAATCCCTCGGGTTGCACCATGTAAATGATCTTCTCAAGATTGCCATTCAGAAAGGTCGTCTTGACATCCATTTTCCAGATATCATAATTATAATAAGCTACAATGGACAGGAGCATGCGAATTGACTTTAACATGGCAACAGGTGAAAAGTCTCCTCATAGTCGACTCCCTCTACCTTGGTATAACCTTTGCCACAAGTCAAGCCTTGAAGGCCTGTACCTTCTTATCAGTACCCCGTTTGTGCTTGTAGATCCATTTACAACCTATAGGTCTTGCCCCATCAGGCTGATCTACAAGATCCCATACTGAGTTGAAGTACATCGACTCCATCTCGAGATCCATGCCCTTGACCCATTCATTCCGGTCAACATCCTCCATTGCCTTCCGATAAGACAACGGATCCTCAACGTCGCCATCTGGTACCATAGCAAGGATTTCCATGAAACCCAGATAGCGAATGGGTGGGTTCACAACCCTCTCACTACGTCAAGGTTCCCTTAACTCTTGAGGTGGAAGCGACCTAATGAACTCCCATCAACAACTTTTGTTGATGTAGCAGGCTCTTCAACAACTCTTGTTGAAGTTTCAGTAGTTTCATTAGAAAGTTCACGTAACACGACTTTGCTTCGTGGACTGTGCTCCCTTATATGATTCTCCTCCAGGAAAGTAGCATTTGTTGAAACAAACACCCTATTTTCCATCAGATCATAAAAATAACCCCCTCATGTATACCGCAGTGAGGTATAACCTCGACCGTGGTTCCANATTTTCCATCAGATCATAAAAATAACCCCCTCATGTATACCGCAGTGAGGTATAACCTCGACCGTGGTTCCAACTTCTTGGGATTAGCCTCGAGCACGTGTGTAGGGCAACCCTAAATGCGCAAGTGACGTAAACTAGCTTTACACCCATTCCACAACTCTAGAGGTGTACTTGCAACACTTTTGGAGGGAACACAGTTGAGTATGTATATCGCAGTCTCCCCTGTAAAACCCCAAAACGATTCTGGTAAAGAAGCGTAACTCATCATCGAGCGAACCATGTCTAACAAGGTCCTATTTCTCCTCTCCACTACACCATTTTGTTGAGGTGTACTCGGCGCTGAGAGTTAGAAAATAATTCCATATTCTATCAAATAGTCCTGGAATGTCGAGTCCAAAAACTCTCCATCTCGAACCGATCGAAGTGTTTTAATCTATCTATCCAATGCGTTTTCAACTTCAACCTTGAACTCTTTGAACTTTTCAAAGGATTCAGACTTTCGTTGCATAAGATAAACATACCTGTACCTAGAGTAATCATCAGTGAAACTGATAAAATACTCATAGCCACCTTGGGCTCGCACATTCATAAGACCACAAAGGTCAGAATGTACTAACTCAAAAGGCTCTTTGGCTCAATAACCTTTTCTAGTAAAAGGTCATTTAGTCATCTTACCTTCAAGGTAAGACTCGCACACTGGTAAAAAATTTTCTTTTAACTCACTTAGAAGTCCATTCTTCACCAATCTCAATCCTATTGAGATTGATGTGCCCTAAACGAAGATGCCAAAGTTGGGCATTTTATTGTTTAGAAATACGTCGATGTTTTGATTGAGTTACGTCAATTCTGAATAATTTGGTATTATGGAGGGAATTAATGGCTAACGACCTTAGCACATATAAATTTGATTCCAATTTGTAGTACAAATAAAATCACGATCTTTATGAATAAACACTTTATCCACATTAAAAGAGACAATATATTTACATTGCAATAAACACTTTACAGAAATGAGGTTTCTATTTAGTTCGGGAACAATATATACATCATTCAAACAAGAAACCTATTCTGTAAAGCTAACTAGAGCCCTCCCACTGCCACAGCTAAGACGACGTGCCTGATGCCTACTCGCATCGTCATCTCACCAACCTCCACTTGTCACCAAGATCTAATCCCCTAAATAGAAGAACAAACATGGTTAGTGGCACTCGAATCAATTATCTAGGCTGAATCATCATTCTCCATTAAACAAGTTTCAAGAACAAGTAAATCACATTTACCTTTATCGGCCTTGGCTGCTTTCTTTTCTTTCAGATACCAAGGACAGTTCCTCTTCCAGTGTCCATCCTGGTTGCAGTGAAAACACTTTCCCGTTTCAACCGGTGGACGCCTCCTTGGGGCGACAGGCGGTGGGTTAGCAGGTGGCTTCCCTTTTCCCTTACCACTCTTCTTCTTCTTCCCCTTGTAGAGTTAGAAGTAGAAGGTGCAGACTTCATTTCTGATTTCAAACCTCTATGGAACGTTCTGGAGTCTGAAGCAATATTTTCCTCACCCTTCTTCCTCTCCTTACTTTTCAGTAAAGATTGGTAAGTCTGCAACTTGTTGGTAGGTCTTCCTCTCCTTACTTTTCAGTAAGATTATGTTGAGTGAACTTTCCAACCAAACTACTGAACCTTCAACATGAATTGTTAAAGAACCCAATACCTCAATAAGAGTTGTTGAAGTTGGATCATCTAATAGGTGAAATCTACCTCAAGTGTTGAGGGAACTTGACGTAGTAGGAGGGTTGCGAACCCACTTGTTTGTTATATAGGTTTAACATAAACCCTAGCTATCGTAGCTGATAGAGATGTTGAGGATCCATTGTCTTACAAGAAGGCAATAGAGGATGTTGATAAAGATAAGTAAATCAAAGCTATGGAACTCAAAATGAAGTCTATGTACTTCAATTCGGTGATCTTATAGATCAACCTGATGGGGTTAAACCTATATGTTGCAAATGGATTTACAAGAGGAAACGAGGTGCTAATAGAAAGGTGCAAACTTTCAAGGCTAGACTAGGTAAAGGGTTATACCCAAGTTAAGGGAGTCAACTATGAGGAGACTTTCTCACCTGTTGCCATGTTGAAGTCTATTCGGATACTTCTATCCATTGCCTCATATTAGGACTATGAGATTTGGCAAATGGACGTCAAGACTTCTTTTTTGAATGGAAATCTTAAGGAGACCATTTATATGGAGTAGCCTAAGGGATTCATAACCCAAAGTCAATAGAAAAAAGTTTCAAACTTAATCAGTCCATTTATGGATTGAAGCAAGCTTCTTGATCTTAGAATATAAGATTTGATACAACGATCAAATATTATGGCTTTAATCGAAATGTTGATGAACTTATGTTTATAAGAAAATCATCAACAGTTCAATAGCTTTTCTAGTGTTGTATGTAGACGATATTCTACTCATTAGGAATGATGTAAGTATATTGACTAAAATTAAGAATTTGCTAGCGACCCAGTTCCACATGAAAGATTTAGGAAAGGCGTAGTTTGTTCTGGGCATTTAGATCTTTAGAGATCGAAAGAATAAAATGCTAGCCCTATCTCAAGCATCGTCCATTGACAAGATGCTTGTCAAGTTTTTGATGCAGAACTTCAAGAGAAGTTTACTCCCTTTTAGGCATGGAGTTATATTGTCTAAGGAACAGTGTCCTAAGTGAAGGAACTCTTATAAAAAAGAACCTATGAGCGGAAGCACGACTGATCCAAATTCATTGTGACAGAATTACAAGCATTCACAAACATACAAACTAGTTATGCATCTACTAACAAACTTCGACATGCTTTCATAAATAAATATAAAGGGAACGAGAGACTTACCTTTGAAGAACTTTTCTCATGTCTTTCTCTCACTCTCAAGGAGTTTGGAACAGCAAGCTCTCGCTGTCGCTTAGAATGCCAACCCAATCGTTTAGTGGATCGTCGGGTCAACCACGAAGAATCTTCTCCACAAATAGGCAATCTTTCGGACACCACCACTCAGTAACCTTGGTATTCTCAGAATGAGAATCCAGAAGGTGTGGGCTCTATTGGATTTGGTAAAGTGTTCGAAGAAACAATGATCGAACTCAACGACCAAGCAAGTGGGAGAGTATAGTGTTTATCGTATAGACTTTGTGTTTGATCGTTTAGAAAATCAGGTGTGATCGATTACACGATCGTTTAATGAAGCTCGCTTACCACGCGATCGTTTAGTAAAAAGCTACACGATCATTTAGATAATGGCGCATGTACACGATCGTTTAGACAAACACTTGAAGGTTGTCGTGTAGTCTCTCGTAAGCTAAACGATAAGCTGTGTACTTAATGAAGCGATTCAGCAATTCTCTTCCAAAATGAAAACATTTTTCATTTTATCCTTCTGTTATGAAAACTAAATACAACCTCCCACTTTCACACACGGTTAAAGGAGAAACCACTCACAATTATCTCATAATCATTTTAATTATAAATAAATATAATAACTAACTTATCATATTATATTTATAACCTATAGTTTTAATATCACATCATATGTAACATTTAAACCATAGTCTTTTTCTCCTTTACTTGATATAAATCATATTTATATCATTGTCCTCCAATTAATATATGCTATATCATATATAATTGAACCAGTTTAATTATATCATATATAATCAAACGACCTCTTATCAATTTGAACACTTTAAACTGACCCAAAAATTGATTCTCAACTTGAATCCATTGAGCTACCAAGGGAACCTTATGGACCTGTAACTTGAAGCTCTAACGGTATGTGAATAGTTGACTAAACTCTTTAGTCATGAGATCCACCATCTGTTAACTGTCAGGCACTCTAAAGATCGACAACTGCACTCTTCTCACCACAGATATATTTCTGTGTCCATCGGATATAACCAGTTAACAATACAATAACCCTTCACAGATGCTCGTAAGTACAGCTGGGCCAATTTATCATTTTGTCCTTGTAGTTACATCTAAGTTCTTAAGTACCACTGATCCCTCTAATGAACAATACATCATAGTCTTACTATGAGTGTACACCTCTTGGGCCTTGAGAAGGTGTATGGCGCCACATTGTTCAAGCCTCGGAATCAGCCCTTAAGGGAGAAATCTATCTACTTACCCCTACTTCGGGGAATGAGTGAATTTCATCTTGTGTAGCTGAGTTCCCAGCTTCCCAATCAGACGAATCCCCAAAGTGGTAGGTTTGAGTTGGCAAATCTAGTCACTCACACCAATGCAAATCAAAGGACCACCCTCATAGGCAGGAGTTCCCAACTCACTCAAGATTAAGGTCATGTTACCTATGGTCATTCTAGTGAAATGAAGTCTCTATCATGAATGGTGTTATATAACGAGACTAAAAATTTCGTGGTCTGGTCTTATACAAACTTCTTTGTATAGGACACCCCTCGCTCGCATGTCTCCACATGAATGATCAGAATCAGACCATCTATAGCACATCACAACACTTGTAACTATCTACAAAGCGGGCCGCATCCATAATGTCACTAGGATAAGGTTTCCCTACTATATCCATATACTACAGACCATTTTGGTTATCACTTAAGGCATGATCCACTTGTATGTCTCCACATACATGCTTAAGTTACAACGACAACTTGGGATCTTAGTTTATCTGTTTGTGGTAAATGCAAATAAAACATCTCATGTTTCATAGACAACAGTGAAGAAAATTTCTCATATTATTACATCACAAGCGTTTGTTCAATACAGGTGTTTACAAACTATAAGACCGTACGAGAGTTTAGGGCATCAACCCCAACACTAAGACACCTCAAAAGGTTGAGGAAATGAGAATATCCCCTATGCATCAGCTATTGGTAGCCTGATGTATACGATGTTATGTAGTAGACCTGACATCTGCTATGCAATGAGGATAGTCAGTAGATATCAGTCTAATCTAGGATTTGACCATTGGACCATCGTTAAGAACATCTTCAAGTATCTACAGAGAATAAGGGACTATATGCTCGTGTATGGTTTTAAAGATTTAATCTTTATAGGATACCCAGATTCTGATTTTTAGACTGATAGAAATTTTAGGAAATCCACATTAGGATCAATGTTCACTCTTAATAGAAGAGCACCAAGTATGGGTGTATTGCTGACTCCACTATAGAGGCTGAGTACGTAGCAGCTTGTGAAGCTGCTAAGGAAGCTGTATGGCTCAAAAAATTCCAGACAGATTTGGAAGTAGTTCTAGACATGTCTAAGTTCATCAGCCTTCATTGTGATCATAGTGGTGTTGTGGCTAATTCCTGAGAGCCTATGAGTCACAAGCGTGGGAAGCACATAGAGCAGAAGTATCATCTCATTCGAGATATTGTGCATCGAGGGGACATCATTGTCATGCATATAGCTTCAGAGCACAATGTTGCTTATCCATTTATAAGGGCCCTCACGGTTAAGGTGTTTAAGGGTCACTTGTAGAGTATGGGTCTACGAGACAAGCCACGTTTAGTCTAGGGCAAGTGGGAGATTTTGTACTAAGCGCGTATTATGCACTAATTTACTATTTTGTGTACTTTTATTAGAGTGACTTTTATATCATACACCCCACTAGCTTTTGGACAAGTGGGAGATTATTGGAGTTGATGCCCTAAATCCCATGGGTCATGTGGTTTGTAATTGTAATGTACAAACAATTTATTCATTTAATAAAATATGAGATGTTTTATTCGACAGTTAGTAACATTAACCCACAAACCAATAAACTAACATCCAAGACTATCGTCTGTAGCTTAAACATGTATGTAGAAACATACAAGTGGATCATGTTTAAGTGATAACCTAAATGGTCTGTAGTAGATGGATAAGGCTGGGTACCTTATCCTGTTAACACTATGAATACGACCCGCTTTGTGGATGTTACAAATGTTGTAAAGTGCTACAAATGTTCTGATCCTAATCATTCATGTAGAGACATGTGAGCAGAGGTGTTATATGCAAAGGATTTTTTATACGACCGGACCACTAAATGACTAGTCTCATTATATAATACCATTCATAATAGAGACTTACATTTCACTAGGAAGACCATAGGTGACATGATTAAATCCTATGTGAGTTGTGAACTCCTACCTATGAAGGCGGTCATTTGATTTGCATGGATGGGAGTGGCTAGATCGCCGACTCATTAAGCCTACCATTTCGAGGATTCATCTTATTGGGGAGTTTGGAACACAGCTACACAAGACAGAATTCACTCCTTCCCCAATGTCAGGGTAAGTAGATAAATTACTCCCTTAAGGGCTCATTCTGAGGCTTGAACAATGTAGCACCACACCCTCTCTTGGCTCGAGAGGGGTCTGGTCATAGTTGGACTATGACTTATTATTCATTAGAGAGATTAGTGGTACTCAAGGAGTTAAATGTAACTACAGGGGCAAATCATTCATTTTGGCTTAGTTGTACTTACGAACAATTTGTGAAGGGTCATCACACTATTGATTAGTTATATCTAATGGATACAGAAATATATCTGTAGTGCGAAGAGTGCAACTGTCGATCTTTAGTAGAATGACCGACAGTTAATGGATGTTGAATAATTTAATTAAAGAAGTTTAATTAATTACTCAAATACCATTGGAGCTTCAATCTACATGTCTATAAAGTCCCATCTGTAGCTCAACAAGGGGTTATTGAGAATTAGTTTAAATTATTCAAATTAATTGATGGAATTAATAATATGTGATGTAATTAATTTAACTTAATTATATATAATATAATTAATATAATGTATTTGATACATTATAATATAAAATTTATTTTGAGAGGTAATAAATATTTGAATTGTTGGAATTGGTGTCATAATTCTTCTGGAGACTCATTGTTTGTAATGACACACATTGTTTTATGAATAAAATAACTGTTATTTCATTATGACATTTACTCATATCCAATAAACAAAGCTCCATGGTTATCTTATGTAAACTTAAGCATGTATATGTGATATACAAGTGTATCATGACTTAAATGATAACCTAAATAAGTTTGTAGTATAAGGATTAAGGTGGGATACTTAATCTTGGTGAAACTATGGATACGACCCGTTTTGTAGAGGTTTACAAGTGTTGTAAACTACTACAGATGGTAGATCCTAACCATTCATGTGGAGACATGCAAGCGGGGGTGTCCTATACAAAGAGTTTATATAAGATCGAACCACGAGATGACTAGACTCTGTATATAATGCCATTGATGCAATAGACTTACATCTCACCTGAAAGACCATAGGTGACACGACCTCAATCCTGAGTGTTTTGGGAACTTCTGTCTTTGAGGGTGGTCCTTTGATTAACAAATGGTACTTAAGGAGTTAGATGTAACTACAGAGGCATAACGGTTATTGGCTGAGCTGTACTTACGAGCGACTGTGAAGGGTTGTCGCACTGTTGATTGGTTAAGATGGACACATAATATATCTGTGATAAGGAGAATGGCCAAATTATCCACTCAACATGCCTACCTTTTTGGGGACTTGTCTGATTTGGGTGCTGGGAACTCACTTACACAAGATGGAATTCACTCCTTCCCTGAACTAAGGGTAAGTAGAGAGATTGCTCCCTTAAGGGTTGATTTTGGGCTTGAACATAGTGGCCATAACTTCTCTTTGGAAGAGAGGACTCGGTCATAGTAGAACTATGATTTATGTTCATTAGAGGGATCAGTGGTACTTAAGGAGTTAGATGTAACTACAGGGGCATAACGATTATTGGCCGAGCTGTACTTACGAGCGACTGTGAAGGGTTGTCGCACTGTTGATTGGTTAAGATGGACACATAATATATCTGTGGTAAGGAGAGTTCAGCTGTCGGTCTTTAGTGGAGTACCTGGCAGTTAACAGATAGTGGATCCCATGACTAAAGAGTTTAGTCAGTGTAAACCTCGAACTCTAGGATCCTAGATAAGCATATTTAGCCAAAGGAATGTTATATTATATCTTTTTTTTTTTCTTATTTTCATTAAAGTAGTAATTCATGGTTATTCATAGTAATTATGATGGAAAGGAAGGAAAAACATATTAGGTGAGGGTGACGTGGTAGTTAATCCTTGAACTTGGGAGGCGGTGGGAGGTGTTTTTGGAAGAAGAACTTCAAAAGCTTGGTTTCGACAATTGACATGAAAATTCTAGTGAATTGAGTGCCGTTCGAAAGCTGAGAGAATCTAAGTTGTGAAATTGGCTTACCGAAGGAAGATTTCAAGAGGAGAAGAACAAGAAGTGAAGAAAACCAAGAGAAGGCAGAATCTCGAGTTTAAGCGGGGCCGAGGTGAAGTTTGGAAGTTCCAAGCCAAACTATAAGGAATTCTGGGATGAAATTTTAAGGTAAGGAAGTTAACTCAAATCTAAATAAGTTTGTAGAAGGAAGTTTCTTGAAAAGAGCTCTGGATTTTGAGTTATGAATTTTTGAACTTATAACAGGGAATTGGTGCATAAGCAGATAGCTACTTGTGAAGAACAAGCAAGCAGTTCACCGTGGAGAATTATAGTGAGATTTGGGCATGAGGATCTCACTGATTTTGTAAGAAGGATCTTGCTCTAGGGGAAATCTCGCTAGGAATTGGACTGAGTACGCTGGTAAGGTGAGTATCGCTAAGATCAAAATTGGACAGGAAAAGCTTGATCTTGCTCTAGAGGATCTCGCTAGCATCATTCTAGAGGATCTCACTAGCATCGCTCAGGGAGATCTCGCTAGCATCGCTTAGGGGGATCTTGCCAGTAAAGCCATCTATGTTAATGAAATTTCTTTTAATAAATGAATTAATTGAGGTATTTTACTAAGAATTCTAAGTAGTTTAATCGGGAATTATATCTTTTCAGGCCAAAAAGAGCTAGAGGAAGCGTACAAACCATTAAGAGGCTGACGAGCGGTGAGTGACTAAGTAAACTTAAGGTTTCAAATACTCATGCATATATGATTAAGTAAAGCACAATGACATTAATGATGAAATTATACTTCCTCAAGCAACAAATGGTGGGAGAATAACTTAATGCATGTTTCCGGCTTGTATGTGTGTAACACAGGACAAGGTATGTCGTGTAACCATTACAAAAGCTATGTTCTAATTTTGATATATGCTTCCTAGAGGAAGGCTATGGGAGAATGAGTTCTTGTGTAAATGAGTGGCAATGGAATAGTTCCTGTATAAATACTAGGCAATGGAACTTAATTTGATGTTACAAAATACACATTTGATACCGAAGGACATTTGAGAAGGTATCCAACCAATTTGGTACCGAAGGACATTTGAGAAGGTACCTAGCTAATTTGATACCGAAGGACATTTGAGAAGGTATCTGGCCAATTTGATACTGAAGGACGTTTGAAAAGGTATCTTAGTAGCTCGATATTGAAGGACAAATTTGAGAAGGTATCTGAGCAGAAGTACCTAAGATATGATGGTACTTAGTATGGCCACGTGCACGTAGGCAGTTATGAATGAGAGACCGAAGTATGGGTCTCTTGGCCGGTAATAAACGTTTGGGAGCTAGAGTGTTTAGGTTCGTTCTCAACTAGGGAATAATAATGNGGGATGTATTTCCTGAAGAACTATCGGGATTACCACCCGACAGAGAGGTGGAGTTTACTATTGACTTAGTTCCAGGAATAACTTCTATATCGCAGGCACTGTATAGAATGGCGTCGACTGAGTTGAAAGAATTAAAGGTTCAGCTGCAAGAGTTAATTGACAAGGGATACATTTGACCTAGTGTATCGCCTTGGGGAGCTTTGGTATTGTTTGTGAGGAAGAAAGATGGTACACTTAGATTGTGTATCGACTATAGGCAGCCGAATAAGGTAACGATTAAGAACAAATATCCGTTACCACACATTGATGATTTGTTTGATCAGCTAAGAGGAGCCACGATGTTTTCAAAGATAGACCTGAGATCGGGTTATCATCAACTGAAAGTGAGAGAGGTCGATATTCCTAAAATCGCATTTAGAACGAGATATGGACATTATGAATTCCTGGTAATCCATTCGGATTGACAAATGCCCCTGCAGTATTCATGGATCTCATGAACAGGATATTTCATCCCTACTTGGACCAGTTCGTGATAGTATTCATTGATGATATATTGGTGTATTCTGGTAGTAGAGAGGATCATATTACCCACCTGAGGATAGTATTGCAGACGTTGTGAGATAGGCAGTTGTATGCTAAATTCAGTAAATGCGATTTTTGGTTAGATCGGGTAGTATTTCTTGGGCATGTTGTTTCAGCAGAGGGCATTAGTGTAGATACCTAGAAGACGGAAGCAATAGTTAATTGGGAATGACCCACAACTATTTCAGAAATACGCAGTTTTCTAGGTTTGGCAAGTTATTATTGGAGGTTTATGGAGGGTTTCTCTAAGATAGCCCTTCCGTTGATGAGCCTGACCAAGAAAGGCATGAGGTTTGAATGGTTGTTGAAGTGTGAACATAGTTTCCAGGAGCTGAAACAGAGACTAGTATCAACACCAGTGCTTACCTTGCCTATTCTAGGTAAGGAATTTGAGATTTATTGTGACGCATCCTGACAAGGATTGGGATGTGTGTTGATGCAGGATGGAAAGGTGATTACATATGCCTCTCGTCAACTTAAGAAACATGAGGGCATTTATCCCACGCATGATTTGGAGTTGGCAGCAGTTGTTTTGGCCCTGAAGTTATGGAGACGTTACCTATTTGGAGAGCGTTACAGGATATTTACAGATCACAAAAGCTTAAAATATATCTTTGATAAAAAAGAGTTGAATTTAAGACAGCGAAGATGGATTGAATTGATTAAAGATTACGACTGTTCCATCGAGTACCACCCTGGTAAGGCTAATGTTGTGGCAGATGCACTAACTAGGAAGTCCTCGGGACCCAAGCCATTATTGGTTCAATAAAAAAATGCTATTGCAGGAGTTCAGGAATTCCAGAACCGCCTTATCAGTGGAACCGTCAGAAGGAATGATAGCTACTTTTTAGATAAGGCCGACCTTAGTAGAAAACCTTAAGCGGGATTAGTTAGAAGACCCTGATTTTCAGAAGATTGTTGATGATGTAAATAAGAGCATCAGGGTTGACTTTCAACTGGGAACAGACAGTGTACTGGAAAAGGAGGGGAGAATGTGTGTGCCTAGCAAGCTACAGCTTAAACAAGACATTCTTGAGGAAGCACGTAGTTTCGCTTATGCCATGCATCCATGTAGCACCAAGATGTGTAAAACTTTGAAGAAATCTTACTGGTGGCCTGGGATGAAGAGATACATAGCAAAATATGTGGACCGATGTATAGTCTATCAATAAGTAAAACCTGAGAGACAAAGACCAGCAACATTACTCAATCCACTTCCAGTGCCTGAGTGGAAGTGGGAGCATGCGACAATGGACTTTCTATTTGGATTGCCTAAGACACCTTCAGGATTTGATGGCATTTGGGTAATAGTCGATAGACTAACCAAGACGGCCAAGTTTATACCAGTAAAAGTTACTTTTACACTGGACTGTCTAGCTAAGATTTATGTGAATAAGATAATCAGTTAATACGGAGCTTCAGTGTCGATAGTGTCAGACCAGGACTCGAGGTTTACTTCAAAATTGTGGCCGAGTTTACAAAAGGCTATGGGCACTAAATTGCATTTCAGTACGACATTTCATTTACAAACAGATGGACAGTCGGAAAGAACTATACAGACACTGGAAGATATGTTAAGAGCTTGTGTATTACAATTCAAAGGAAGTCTGGATACGCACCTACCGTTGATTGAATTTTCCTACAACAATAGCTACCATTCTAGTATCGGAATGGCTCCCTATGAAGCATTGTACGGCTGACCTTGCAGAACCCTAGTATGCTAGAATGAAGTCGGAGAACAACAATTATTGGGTCCAGAACTAGTTCAACAAACAACAAAGAATGTGAAACTTATCAGGGATAATCTTAAGGCAGCTCGCGATAGACAGAAGAGCTATGCCAATAAGCGAAGAAGAGCACTAGAATTTGAAGTCGAAGAATGGGTATTTCTCCGGCTATCCCCATGGAAAGGAATTCTTCGGTTTGGGAGAAAAGGGAAGTTAAGTCCACGGTACATCGGACCATATGAAATTGTGGAACGGGTTGGTCCAGCAGCTTATAGGCTGCAGTTGCCGATGGAGCTAGCTCGTATTCACGACGTATTTCATGTGTCAATGCTAAGGAAATACGTGCCTGATCCCATGCACATACTAGCAACACAACCGATACAGCTCAAAGACTGTCTCTTATACACATCTAGATGTGTATAAGAGACAGATATGAAATTGTGGAACGGGTTGGTCCAGCAGCTTATAGGCTGCAGTTGCCAATGGAGCTAGCTCGTATTCACGACGTATTTCATGTGTCAATGCTAAGGAAATACGTGCCTGATCGGATGCACATACTAGCAACACAACCGATACAGCTCAAAGAAGATTTATCTTACGAGGAAGAGGCCATCGAGATCTTGGACAGGAAAGACCAGGTACTCAGAAATAAGACGATTCCTTTGGTGAAGGTGCTATGGCGTAATCATGGAGTCGAGGAAGCTACCTGGGAACCTAAAGAGCAAATGAGGAAGAGATATCCTCAACTTTTCTAATGACATATCAGGTAAATTTCGAGGACGAAATTTCTTTTAAGGAGGGGATGATTGTAAACCTCGAACTCTAGGATCGTAGATAAGCATGTTTAGACAAAGGAATGTTATATTATATATATATTTTTTCTTATTTTTATTAAAGTAGTAATTCATGGTTATTCATAGGAATTATGATGGATGGGAAGGAAAAACATATTAGGTGGAGGTGACGTGGCAGTTAATCCTTGAACTTGGGAGGCGATGGGAGGTGTTTTTGGAAGAAGAACTTCAAAAGCTTGGTTTCGGCTGTTGACATGAAAATTCTAGTGAATTCGGTGCCATTCGAAAGCTAAGAGAATCTAGGTCGTGAAATTGGCTTGCCGGAGAAAGATTTCAGGTGGAGAAAAATAAGAAGTGAAGAAAACCAAGAGAAGGCAAAATCTCAGGTTTAAGCAGGGCTGAGAAGAAATTTGGAAGTTCCAAGCCAAACTATAAGGAATTCTGGCTAAACAAATTTGTAGAAGGAAGTTTCTTGAAAAGAGCTCTGGATTTTGAGTTATGAATTTTTGAACTTATAACAGGGAATTGGTGCATAAGCAGACAACTACTTGTGAAGAACAAGCAAGCAGTTCATCGTGGAGAATTATAGCGAGATTTGGGCATGAGGATCTCGCTTATAAAGGAAATCTCGCTGATTTTGTAAGAAGGATCTCGCTCTAGGGGGAAATCTCGCTAGGAATTGGGCTGAGTATCGCTGGTAAGGTGAGTACTGCTAGGATAAAAATTTAACAGGAAAAGCTTGATCTCGCTCTAGAGGATCTCGCTAGCATCGCTCAAGGAGATCTCACTGACTTCGCTCAGGGGGATCTCGCCAGTAAAGCTATCTATATTGATGAAAGTTCTTTTAATAAATGAATTAATTGAGGTATTTTACTAAGAATTCTAAGTAGTTTAATCGGGAATTATATCTTTTCAGGCCAAAAAGAGCTAGAGGAAGCGTACAAACCATTAAGAGGTTGACGAACGGTGAGTGACTAAGTAAACTTAAGGTTTCCAATACTCATGTATATATAATCAAGTAAAGCACAGTGACATTAATGATGAAATTATACTTCCTCAAGCAACAAATGGTGGGAGAATAACTTAATGCATGTTTCCGGCTTGTATGTGTGTAACACAGGCCAAGGTATGTCGTGTAACCATTACAAAAGCTATGTTCTGATTTTGATATATGCTTCCTAGAGGAAGGTTATGGGAGAATGAGTTCTTGTGTAAATGAGTGGCAATGGAACAGTTGTTGTGTAAATATTAGGCAATGGAACTTAATTTGATATTACAAAATACACATTTGATACCGAAGGACATTTAAGAAGGTATCTAACTAATTTAGTACCGAAGGACATTTGAGAAGGTACCTGGCCAATTTGATACCGAAGGAAATTTGAGAAGGTATCTGGCGAATTTGATATCGAAAGATGTTTGAGAAGGTATCTTAGTAGCTCAATACTGAAGGACAAATTTGAGAAGGTATCTGAGCAGAAGTACCTAAGATATGATGGTACTTAGTATGGCCAGTGCACGTAGGCAGTTATGAATGAGAGACCGAAGTATGGGTCTCTTGGCCGATAATAAACGTTTAGGAGCTAGAGCGTTTAGGCTCGTTCTCGACTAGGGAATAATAATGTTTAATGATGTCTGAGAATGGCTTAAAGCTACATTTAGAGACAATTGCTTTAGTTTACTCGTTTGTATATTTACATGTTTATAGTATTGCTATACTAGTTGCTTTACGATTCTAAAGTCACTCACTAGGCTTTTAGCTCACCAAGTTTCTGTGTTCTCTTTTTCCAGGTAGCAGTCAGATTCCTCAAGGTTGATCCTGCTGCTGCTTGCCACCTAAAGACTCGGCTTAATAAGATGACTTAGGTTGATGATTTGTTTATGTACACATGTTTTGTGAGGGACTAGGGCTCTATTAGAGATGTTTGGGCCATTCGTGAATTTTTCTCCCTTTAGAAGTTATATCATAGTTGTACGCATGTGTTTATATTATATTTTGTTGTTCTTTTAAAGAGGCATACCATATTCACACATTATTAATATTTAGTAGGTTGACATTTACATTAGAGAGCTTTGGTGGTGGGTGCTAGCAGCGGGGCTAGCAACTACCGCGGCCATATCCTCTTTTAGATTAGGAGGGTAATCTGCAAGAGGGTGTGACAGTCAGTTATTCAGTATCATTGGAGCTTCGAGCTATAGGTCCATAAGGTCCCCTCGGTAGCTGAATGGATTCAAGTTAAGGATCAGTTCTTGGTGTTGGTTTGAAATGTTCAAATTGACAAGAGGTAATTCGATTATATATGATATGATCAGTATTGTGTATGAGATACATCAAGTGGAGGATTAATGTAAATGAGATTTACATTAAGTGCCATGGAATAGAAAAAGATCTATGGTTTGTATGTTTCATGAGATGAAATATTAAAACTATAGGTTATAAATATAGTATGATAAGTTGGTTATCATTTATATTTATAATAATATTAATTATTGGATAATTATCTCTTTTTCTCTAATAACCAATTGAGTGGGAGGTTATTGATGGTTTCATGGTAACCGTGTGATAAAAGGAAAAATGTTTTCCTAATTTTAGTAAGATTGGAAAAATTGTGAACTTGAGATTTCCTCTCTCGGAAGTTACTCATAGGAAGTTGTCAAGTAAATTAGATTTACTAAGCGACAACTTGAAGTTAGCTAAACGATCGTGGAGTGTTAGTAAGCGACAAACACTCAGTTAAGCTCACTCAGCTAAGCGATGAGCTAAACGATCACATAACTTTTGCTAGACAATCGCTTAGTTTTTCCTAAATGATTGGGCATCGACCTATACGATAGGTTCTTTCCATCTCCCACTTGCTCAATCGTTTACACGATTGTGTTTCCTCCGTCTGCCTCAAACCAAGTTCACACAGAGCCCAACCTGTGGATTCGCACACCGAGAATACCAAGGTAGCCTTCTTGGTGGTGTCATACTTAACTCAACACTATCGAGGTTCTGTGGAGGCCGTTCGTGGTGTTCGGGATGTTCATGACCTTGGCGATCGCTTAGTTCGAGCGTACGGTGTTCGTGCAGTGTAGCGGTCATGTTGGATGAGCGTTCATGTGTTGCTGTGTTGTTGGGATTAAGCATTCATGATCAAGTTGCTTTGTGGTGAGTGGGAAATCAGTTTTAATGATCTAATTCATCTTCTTCACAGAGAAGATCTCTATGGGTTCTACTGCTTCATCTTTCTTCCCCTACAGAGAATACAAAGGAAACTCTTATGATAATAGCCATCTTGGATTGTTACATTCGTTGGAAATTATTTACTTCATGATCGGTTCAGAATGGAGGATTTCATGAAGAGGTTTTGGCTTCAATGGTAAGCTTTCTTGAAACCCTTCTCTTATTTTTTCTTTCTAATGCATGCTGGAAATTAATTTCTGTTGTAATGCATAATTTAGGTTATGTAAAATTTGTATTCTATGAACATAATTTTTAGGACCGACCTCTATTTCCGCAGTGGACTTTAGGGCTCCTACAGTCTTTACCTGATAGTTGGGAGACCATGAAAACTACAGTGTAATTCAATAGGGGATAACATGTTAAAGTTTTATGGGATTTGTGATTTAGCTAATCTAAAGAAATTTGTAGGAAATACAATAGTAAAGAATCTATTGTAAGTTCAACTTTAGTGGTGACTATAGGTAAAGACATGGTGGACTCTGAAAATGAGGGGTTGAGTAGCAGTAACAAAAAGTGGAGGAATAAGAATAAGGAGATAAAGTGTTTTTATTGTTGCAAGAATGGTCACTTCAAAAATCAGTGTAGGAAATTAGAAGAGGATCAACAAAGAAAACACATAAGGTAAATTTGGTTGAAACTAAATAAGTAACGATAAATCTGGTTGAAACTTATGAAGAAATAATTAGTGATGTCTATGTCTTTGTTGAGAGTTGTACACAAAGTAGGAATCACTCATCTGAATGGACAATTAATAGTGTAGCTTCTGTACATATTGCTTCAGATAGGAGTCTATTCACATTTTTCGCATCAGGGCACCGTGGTGTAGTGAAAATGGGGAATGGAAGAGTTTCTAAGATCGCTGGAATTGGGAACATTAATCTGAAGATAGAGTTTGGAGAAAAGTTAGTACTACAAGATGTTAGGTTTGTGCCTATGATGAAGATAAATCTCATCTCTATTGGCAAATTGGATGATGAGGGTTACAAGTGTGAGTTTGGCAATCGCTAGTGTAACTCATGTTGGGATCCTAGGTAGTGGTAGTTGGCCACAGAACTTCTACACTGTACAGATGTCGGTTTAGTGTTGTCAAAGGGTCAAAGAGATGGTGGATGCCAATTAAAGTGGTAGATGGCAGGTGTAGAGCTACAGTTGAGTCAATAGCAATGATAGCCAATGTTGACCAGACAAATCAAGGTCTATCAGTTCAGAAGCAATTAGGAAGTCTGAGAGAGGAAGTTGATGGCTATGACGAACCTCCAATTTTCAGACAGTCGAATGACTTGATGAAGTCACAAAAGTGAATAAAGGCATCAAAGTGAAAGACCAAAGTAGTTGCTAAGGTCAAGGATACAGTCTCCAGCTTGATAGCAAGTTTGAAGGAATGAGTCAAACCATTTGCAAAATATGTCTTCTTCAAGAACAGGTGTTCAGGATTGAAGAAGATGTCAATTGGTACCACTTAGCTGAAGTGGGAGTATGTGACTGTTCTTTATGTCTAGGGACAGTTCCTTATAGCTTGCTCGTAGTTCGGGGCAAGAACAGATGAGCTGCAGTTATTTTTCTGATGGTTTCCTATTTTGTTACTTTGTTGATTATACAAGTTTTTATGTTGAATCTTAGAGTTTGCCAAAAAGATCAGAGATAATAGTTGTATGGGAGTTGAGTCTTGGAGTTTGCCAAGATGGTGAAGTTCTTTTTTTTTTTTTTTTTTTTTTTGCAATGGGAGACAAGATTGTTGTTTTGTTTGCAAGTGGGAGACTGTTGGATTGTGGAGCGGAACTCTATGGAAGCACACATGGTTGAATGAAAACAAAAAATATATATGTATATAATTATAACTAATGAGTTAATTATATATATATAATTATAATTAATGAATTTTGACCGAAGTCAAAATTGAAAGGAAAATTGGTTGTTGTGAAGTAGGAAAGGGTCGATATAATTGAGTAGAGGTTGACCGATAGGTGGGAGCGAACGTCCTGACTTTTTAGTCAAGCTTTGATTTATTTGACTTGAAAAATAGATGTCCGCTATGGGCTTGGCCCATTTTTTTTTTAGGTTTGGCAGCATCACTCACACACATAAAGGAGAAAAAGTGCATAAGGTTTTTTTATTTTGAAGTTTTGCAGCAGAAGCACTATTTTTTGTGCAGTCCGGTTGCGGCCTCTTTTTCTTCTTCTTGGATTTTGGTGTGTTTCTCTTTTATTGTTAATTCCAAAATATCAAGTTGTGGTATAGGGAATCAAATAGTTCGTTTTCAGCTATTTGGGTTATATTTATAGTGCAAGTTTTTTTTGGAACTTTGCAATTTTTATCATAGTAGAACTTATAGTTGCAGAAGACTGAACGTAGCCCCAAAATTGGGGCGAACCAGTATATTTTTCGATGTCTATTCTCCTTTTTCTTCTTTTAATTATTTTGATAATTTTACGATTGTTAATTTTTGGCTCTAACATATGGAAGTGAGGATTTTAGATATATTTTAGTTTTCACATTTTATTTATATCTAATTATAAATTCCCAACAGTTTTTGTTGTAATTGATCATGTTCCATCTTGTCAATCAAATTCTCCAATTACATTGTATACTGGTTCCAGCAACACTAAAATTGGTTCCTTGTCCAAAACCTCCAATAACACATCTGATAGATAGATTTGAGTTCGTGTGTAATGGACTTTACCATAAAGGAAGGTTTTATTTTAACAGCAAGGATGGGTTAAAGAAAGTTATATACTTGCTTGATATCGAACATAGTTTTGAACTTAGAACTGCTCACTCAAATCAAACGTCTCTTGAACTTTGTCGCAAAGACAGTTCTTGTATTTGGTACCTTAGGTTGTCTGTTTATAAAAAAAAAAAAATGATTTATAGATTGTTCATATGTTTATCGATGTTCATAAATACTCTATGATATTGTTAAGGATGCTCATAGTCAGGCTAAATTTTAACACCCTACCTTCTATTAAGAAGTTTAATTGTGAGGAAGATTTAGACTTGCATTGTCTCTAAATCAAGTGCATCAACTATTGGGAAGACTGATTTGTTATGGAGAAGTGAAGGAAGTGACCAAACGAAGTTTCCCTAAACTTTTCTAGAAAGGGTTCACTAAATCTCTCCTTGAGTTTATCAATTACCTATGATTTTCCCTGTAGGTTTATCCGTAGGGGCTCATCCCGCTTTGATTTTGACATTAAATACAATGCATCCTTAAAAAAACCCATAATAAATACTTTTGTTGTAAAACCGTCATATTATTATATTCTATTAGAGGTTTGATTAATATACCATTCAATAGTACATTGGTTTTATTACAGGAATATGGTGTAACTATATTGTTCTCGTCATAAAACATACAACAATACCATATTATCCTTACTCACATTACATCATAACTAGTCATACTAAACCATAACTTAAATTTATATGCATTCAGTCAGTCACATTAAACCATACTTACAATTCATATTCAATATCCAACATTCAATTAACAAAATTATTAATTATAATAAAAATTATTGTATGTAGTACAAACCTCACCACTTTCTTTGACTGTAACAACCTTTCGAGCTTCCCGCTTTGTCTTCTTTCCGTTTTCATTCTCCTTTTTAACTTTTGCCTTTAGGGATTAACATTCTATTAAAATTTTGTATACATCAAACTATTTTATAAATTCACTTGAGAAACATTACTTTTTTTTTTTGTTTGTTTTCTGCAATGGGTGAGTCTTCTGGTGTGATGTTATTTCTTCTTGGCTATTTAATGGCCCTTTAATCTCTTCATTGCTATAATTTTTAACATCTTCTTCTGCGTGTTCTTGATTTTTTGTTTCCTACATAATCTCATCCTATGTTACTTTCATCTTATATTGATTCAATTTGAACATAATTATGGCCTAATTTTATTTTTTGTACCTTTTTCTCTTCAAAATCTTCTTCATGTTTGTTGATACCACTTACTCTAGTATTTCTTTTACCCTTTGTTGGCCCTTTAACATTCTACTAAATAATGTAGACATGATTTCAAGGTGTCTATTTAACAATTGTTATATGAAGAAACATGAAACTTTGATTACCTTTGTATTTATTTTTGTCCTTTTAGGTGTTTCACTTACATCAAGAGTCATTTCTTTTTCCTTAAGTTGTCTTTTCGGGTTGATTCTTTCAACTGAATGACTTACTGTTGTGTTATTTGTTCCCCGTATCAATGCAAACAATCAATTATTGGTTCTATTTATACAACTTACAACTCAATAAATTACACTTTGGTTTTATAAAATTGCTTCTATAATCTATCGCATATAATATATGTTGGATTTGGTATCCAAAATCTCATATATCATGTAGTTTGTAAAAACAAATTATATATTTAATAAAATAAGAGGTAGTTTATTAACGTTTAGACCGCATTAATTCAATCCGATAAACTAAGATCCAAGGTTATTTTATGAAACTTAAACATGTATGTGGAGACATACAGGTGAATCATGTTTAAGTGATAACCTAAATGGTCTGTAATAGATGGATAAGGTTGGATAATCTTATCTCTTATTCAGATGACACTACGAATACAGCCCGCTTTGTAGATATTACAATTGTCATAAAGTACTACAAATGATCAGATCCTGATTGTTCATTTAGAGACATGCGATCAGGGGTATTCTATACAAAAAGTTTGTATAAGACCGGACCACGAAAAGAATAGTCTCTGTATATAACACCATTACTAGAAGAGACTTATATTTTCCTGAGATGACCATAGGTGACTTGACCTTAATCCTGAGCAAGTTATGAACTTCTTTTTATGAGGGAAATCGTTTGATTTATATGGGTGAGAGTGGCCTTGTTAGCCGACTCAACAAGCCTACCATTTTGGGGATTATTCTGAATAGAGAGCTGGGAACACAACTACACAAAATGGAATTCACTCATTCTCATCCTTAGAAAAAGTAGATAAATTGCTCCCTTAATAGTTGATTCCGGTTCTTGAACATTGATGCCTCAATCTCTTTCTGGCTCGAGAGATGTTAGTTTATAGTTAAACTATAAATTGTTTGTTTAGTAAAGGAATCATTGGTACTTAAGAAGTTAGAGATAACTATAGGGGTAAAATGGTAATTTGACCCATATGTAGTTATGAGCGATTTGTGAAGGGTTGACTCACTATTGATTGGTTATATCCATGGACACAAAAATATATCTACAATGCGAAGAGTGCAACTATCGGTCTTTAGTGGAGCAATCAGTAGTTAATGAAGATTGATTAATTTAATTAAAGAGTTTAATTAAATAATCTCATATCATTAGAGCTTCTAATCTATAAGTTGATAAGGCCCCCTTGTTAGCTCACTAAATGATAGATAAAAGGAATGATTTGAATTGTTCAAGTGAATTGATGAAATAGCATATTAATGAGATTAATATGATATGGTTAATTATAGATGTGATCTATAATTAAGAGAGAAATGTTTGAATAAGATTCAAATATTAAATTCTTATGAATCAGATTCATGAAAAATTAATTAATTAATTTTGAGAGGTGAAGGAAAATAAACATGTCATGTTTACTTATTAGAATTAATATATATAGTTATTTAATTGGTATGTTAATTAATTGAATACATGTTATTTAATTAATTGGGTTTGAGAGTAAATTGGGAAAGACTTGAAGAAGGGGTAAACCCATTTCCATAAAAATATCTCTTTATGGCCAGTTTAGGAGATGAAATTTCATGTGAAAAACCCAGCCTCCCAATTAGAGTTTCTCTCAAATTTTTTCCTCTCAACCATTCTTTATTATTCTTCCTCCTACAAGGTTATAGATGATGGAGTTAGCATGCAATCAACAGAAGAAATCAAGTTCATTAGGCACTCTAATTCATCAATTTTAGCATCTAAGTAAACATGTTCATAAAATGAAAAGAGGATTTCAGAAATTACCTTTGAAGAACTTCTTCAATCTATGAAATTAGCTTGAATCTTCTCAACAACCTCTTATACACCACCACTTGATCTTTCCTACCATTCTCTAGGACCTTAGATTGGATTTTAGGATCCAAAATGAGTTTGAATTGAGGGAATTATGTGAGAGGAGAATATTGTTTTTAGGTATTAGGTGAAGAACCATTCTTCTCGAAAACCAGCAAAATCTCAGTTGTAGACTCAATTGCATAGCCTCTCTCTTAGCTTAATTTGGTTGGTTTTGGTCATATTCGGCATGCATCTCTTTTGCTTATGAATTTGACACCTCAAATTGCATAAATTAGAAGCAAGGAGTTGAAATTCAATAATGGAGAAAATGGGAAAAACCCACTTTCTTCCATTTTTTAATTAAATTGAATAATTAAATACCAATTTGATTTGAAATTAAATTTCAAATTCTAAAATTAATTTCATTTATTCAATTTAAATAATTATTTTTTAACCAAAATTAATTCTAATAATTAATTTTAAATAAAACTAATTTTAATTAAACTATTTAATTAATTTGAAATTTAATATCAAATATCAAATTATTCAACCACCGATTCCTAATACATGAATCCATATTCATGTAATTAATATTTAAATCAAATTCAAACATTATCCAAATCTCCAATTTCATTTAATTCGATAATTAAACGTGTAATTCTATCATATATAATTACTAATTCTCTTAATTCGAATTTAAACATTTCAAATTTACTTATCACGGAATTCTAAGGTTGAATCCATTTGTGAACTAGTAGGGGACATAATGGACCTACAGATTCTAGGCTCTAATGATCCGAGATTAATTGGCTAAACTCTTTAAACCGAATTAATCAAAATTCGTTAACTATTGGGTCATTCCACTAAAGTCCAGTAGTTGCATGTCCCTCTCTGTAGGTATATTTTTGTCCACTTGATTTAACAGTAATCGGTAAGTCAATTCTTCACAGGTTGTTCGTTATGACAGTTGGATCGATTGTTGTTTTACCCCCTTACATCTTGCTCCTTAAGTCCACTAATCCTCTAATGATTATTGGTTTGTGATCCAATCACGAAACTAAGTCCCTCTTAGGCCAGTGAGAAAGTGGAGCCTATGTTCAAGATCTAGAATCAACACTTAAGAGAACAATCTCTTTATTATCTCTAAAAGCGGGTAGGAGCAAATTCCGTCTTACACCCTATGTCCCCAACTATCTATCCAGTCTTACCCCTGAGCTAACCCTCGCTCATGCAAATCTAAGGATAATCCCGAATAAATAGGAGTTCATAGTTAGCTCAGGATTAAGGTCGAATTACCTAGGTCATCACTTCGAAATAGTCAGTCTTAAATAGTAAATAGTTTTACAAAGTAAGAGTGACTTTATTACCTGGTCCAATCTTATACAAACTCTTTGCATATGATGCCCCCACTCGCATTTCTTCACATGAACGATTCAGGATCACATCATTTTTACTAGATACAAAGTGGGATAAATGGGCCGCATCTGATAATGTTACCAGAATAAGATACCCAACTTTACTCGTATACTATAAACCGTTTTGGCTATCTACTCGAACTTGATCCATTTTATGTCTTTACATAAAGTCTAAATATTCATGTAACAACCATGAATCTTAGTTTATTGGATTTAGGCTTTTACAAGTGCAATTTACATATTCAATAACATATTTATTTAAAGAACCTCAATAACATCTTTATTTCAAATAGAATATGTTCAAATTTACAAACTGCAGGTTTTAGGACATACAATCCAACAATAAAGACCACTCTTCTACCCTTGGATTCCTAGAGAATAACAAGGTTGCACCTACGGTGGTGTCCCTTGTTTGTTCAAGAAACGTTTGTGATAAGACGGAGAGGAAAACATGAAAAGTTTGGGATTCGACAAAAGTTTGTTGCTTTATATCTTTGTTTCTTCTTTTAAAGCATGTTTCCTATAATGTTTATCCATTATTGTTTATGTTTTCTTTGCTATTTTTGTTTTCTTAAAAACTGAAAAACAAAATGTAAGGCAATCTCATGCTTTTTCGGGAATTCGATTCCTTTCAATATACATAAAACAATATTCTAATTGAAAAGACAAATGTACCTTCTCGTCACTACTTAAAGTGTGTAGTGATTCAGTTTTTTTAGGCTTTCTTTTAGTTACCCCTATAGCATGCAATCAGGAACTACTTCTCGTATTCTTTTTTGTCTTCTCTTTTACCATCCCTTTTAATAACATGAGGAAGATATTGTTTTAAAATGAATTTCTATATTCGGTTTGTTATCCCTTAAAAATCGAACTATATATGATTTAAAAAAAATCAAAACAAATATTTTATATTTTGAATATAAAAAAATCTCACATGTATATTTAAGGAGAAGAGTATGTATGTCGATGTAGCACTCTTCTAAATTTTGTAGATTTTAAGAGCAGAAATTTGTTGTTGAAACCCTAATCCATTCATTTGTTAAATCCAAAGCTATATACTACATATTTCTATAAGAAAGAACGATCGAAGCACCTTCTATTGACAACTATTTCTCACATTCTGATGGTTTCATCTGAATCTTCTAAGTATCTATCGATTTCTTGTGGTTTCTTTAGAAGAAATGATAGGAGCACCTCCTATAAAGTAGAACCTTCAATATGGAAGGATGGGTAAGTTTGGTATTTTTGTGGGATGAGGAAGAGTTTTTGTCTATTCATTCAATGTTGGAAGTGACAGGTTCAAAAATAAGGTTAGCTTTTTGGGGAAGATAAATTGGTAGGTGAGTTTTGATATTTCAAAATGCTTGACACATTTTCTATCACATTAAAGGTATGTTGGTAATTTTGGGTGGGTATAATTAAAGTGTATCTAAGATTTTTTTTTTAGTATCTATTTCTTAGGGGTACTTTGGACTTCTATAATTTTGATTTATTATTTTTTATTCATTTTTGACATTTTTATAAATGAAAAGCAGGTTTGCTATTTGTCCAAATGGAGAGTTAAAATATGTTATATTTCTTGTTAACCTGAGAAAAAAATATTTGTGGCCTTTTATACAAGGATGTTTGTAATAGATAGAGCAATAAGGAAAAAAATCTAAAAATATAGTACCTTTTTAAAATATTTACAAATATGAAAGTGTTGACTAGTCTACTTTTGAAAATTTTCTAATTTCCAATTTTGTCCTCCCTTATCTTGTTACATGCCTTCTTCTTCCTTTTTTTTTTTTTTTTCTTCTTTTTCTCTGGTTTTTTCTTTCCTTTCTTCCCTTTCATTTTTTATTTTCTTTCCTTTATCTCTTCATCTTTCCAAACATTTCACCTTTTCCCTCATTTTCCCATTTCTCACTAGAATCATTAAAAAAAAAAAAATAAACTACGAGACTGAGTTTCAAACCCAAGACTTGAAATGTTTAACTCATAAGTGACTTAACACCAACAAGTCAATCATCACGTTTGATTTTTATAACGAAATGTTAAATATAAATAGCAAATGAAAACATATTTGAAAGAAACTACTTTTTTTTAGTCATCAAGTTTGCAACATTTTTAGAAAAATTTACTATAAGTTTGAAATAAGAAACAATAATAATTATTAAACAAGTTTACTTCTCAAAAAATGAGAAATGAGAACATTATCAAACAGGCCAATAGTTTTTTTCCCCTTTTTATAGGACCTTAAGAGTATGAAGTCTAATATGTTATCAGTGATACTATGATATCATGCTATCAATAGATAGCATGTTATCAATGATACTATGATATCATGCTATAAATGAAAACTTTTATGCACAATCAAACAATCTCGATAAGTCATTTCATCTTAAACACTACATCACATAATACATAAATACTATTAGTGATATCCTTTACATTGATAGCAATAGAAAGATATCAATGGAAATAGTTATTAATGATATCCTTTATGACTATCAATGTAGAAGGATATTATTTTATACCTTTATGCATCGATAACGACATACAAACACACTACGTGTATCAACACATTAATCAAAAGACCCCGATTATTTACAAACAAGTATAACATGATATCAAATTCAAATAACAAAAAGCATCAAAACATTACCATTGATAGAAACATATAAGTAATAGCCACCATTTGGCTATCATTTACAGAAACATATCAGTGATAGTAATTGATAGCCCATTTCTCAAATTGAAAACTATAACTAATAGCAGCATGATCACTAATAACAAATATCAATGATAGCAACTGATAGAATATTTCTCGAATTGAAAGCTATCACTGATAACAACTATCAGTTGCTATAATTAATAGCAGTGATATTCACCGATAGCAGCATCACTGATAGCAATTGATAGCAGTTGTTAGTCATAGCAACTGATTGCACATTTCTTAAGTTGAAAGTTATCACTGATAGTAGTATCACTTATTGCAGCTATCGATGATAGTAACTAATAGCACACTTATCAAATTTCTATCAATGATAGCAACTGATAGCATACTTCTTAAATCGAAAAGCTACCACTAATAGTAGCTATCAATGATAGCAACTGATAGATAACTTCTCAAGTCGAAAAGCTACCACTGATAGTTTTCAATCTAAGAAAACCAGGAAGCAACGTGCAAAATGGTGGATGGACGTGTGTTTTTTGGTCTTTTACCATTTTGTTTCTATATATGTAGTTATTTTATTCTTGTAATACATATTCTTTTATTTTCAGCTTGAATTTCATTTATGCAACCAACCTTTTATACAATTTCCCATGTTTGGGATCCCCCAAAGATAGAACTATAAGCTCATATATGGTCTTAGGCCCAATGGTTCGTGAGAGCCCACATTGCAAACCTTCTTTTTTTATTTGGCTAAAAATACCAAATAAATAATTTTACATATCCAGCCATTTTTCCCATGTTCACCAATAAGATGAACAAGGATGTTTCTGTTGGGAATGACTTGTAATAAAATTAGCCAAAGATTTTAAATGTATTTTCATATTTAAATTAAATGTGAAAACGGTTTTCTGTATTTAATTCAGATATGAAATATTTCCTTATTTAATTTAGATATGAAACATTTTTCTATTTAATTTAGATACGAAACATTTTTGTTTTTAATTAAGATCTGAAACGTTTTCTACATTTAATTTAGAAAAATGTTTTTGTTGGGTTCTTATAAAAAAGGAAAAATGATTGTTTTAGTCCATAAGAGTGAAATTTGAGTTTGACATGGTATTTTTCTCTATTAAAAAAGATTTAATTATGAACAAAGTTTTCACTTGATTCCAATCCTTCTTCGACGAGTGCAGCCTGAGAAAGGTGTTGTGTTAACCTTGGGGAGCAAGCGACTTCTGGGGATTTAGCATCGAATTCGCACCAATTTTGCTTTTAAGGTAGTTGATCTTCCATGACACAACAATGATTGAGATCCGAAATTGATGAATACTAACAATTTGAAAGCAAAATTTAAAGAATACCGATCGATTGCATGCCTATCTTCAATCTCCCTCTCCAGTTCGAATTATGAACACCAAAACCGTCAACAAATCTCACACCATTCTCATCTTTGCAACTACTCCAATTAATAGGGTAATTTCTCTTTTTAACATGTAGGCATAATTGGATTGTTAGCTTGCTTTGTTCTTTATGAATGAATTGTGTTTGGAAGAAATTTTGAGCGATATTATACTTTGATTCTTGTTTTGAGATTAATAAGGAATGATCTAAAAATAAGAGAGACTTTCATTCCAAATTAAGAAGGAAAATTAAGGAAAAATAGAAAGTATTAATTTTGGTAAACAAAATTAAGGAAATAGGTGCACTTATTATTATTGATTTTAAATAATAATTATTTTTTGACAAAATCATTCAGCTAGAGACATGATTTGAGGAACTTGGCGACAACTCAACATAGTTTCGACTTTGTGATGAAAAAATTAGTGATTAATTTGTGTTGATTATGTTCTTGTGATAAAATTTTTGGATTATGTGGGTCTTGTAGCATGAAATTGAATTTTATGGTTAATCATCACTGTCAATTTGGATGATGATGCTAGTAATCTTTTTCTTGATTTGATTAAGTTTCACATAGGTTGAAGATATTTTGATTGGTTAAAAATTGAGTTAAATGTGATAGAGACTTCTTGAACTCTACTTAGGCAATATTGACATACAATTACAATAACCAAAGATTTTTTTTTTTTTTTTTATGTGACCAATTGTCTACAAGCCTCCTAAAATATCCAAACTATAATGCTCAAAAGAGAGCTCCTGTATACAAAGAAAGAATTATAATAATCTTTCTAATAATTAATTCAACATTTATTTTGAGAAAAGGCCAATGGTACGTTAGTTAGAAAATGTATTAGGGACTATTTTCTCCCAAAAAAAAATGGGAAATATAAAATAGAGAAATATGCTCATGGTGAGAGCCATTGTGTAAGGAAAATTGTGAGGTTTTACTGCGTGTAATATCCAAACAAGGAAAATAACATTTACAATATTAGATATTATAGCCATTGGAAATTTGGCAAAAAATTATGCATCGTTCCATTGTTTGAGGTGTAGACTATTGATCTATTGGACTGCAATCTCTTTGTTGAACTGTTGGGTTGAGTTTTCTCTTGATTGATGAGGTTGATGCGACATTTGCTGACATAGTTGGCTCACGTGGTTTGTCAGATTGTTCCACAAATTTAATTTTTACATATGGTATGAAAATTTAGCAACTTTTATTTTATTGTTGTTGTATAGCATGATATTCAATATAACTTGATTAGTACATATTCGAATATTTCATGAGTAGTAAATTGTATTATCTTAAACGACATGCTATTATGATTTATTTGAGCATGTCTATTAGCATACGTGTTCGCATGAATGGAAATCGTTGGATTAAGGAAGCATGCAGCGGAAGAAAAACAAGATCATTAAGCATTTAAATTCATTAATTTTGGCTTCAAATTCAGCATGCTCATAAACTAAAAACAGAATTTCAATACTAACCTTTAAAGTATCTTTGAATCATGAATTCCAATTGCAATCCTCCCTTCTTTTGGATGTGAACTACCACAAGGTCTTCCCTACTATTCTTTTGGAGCCTTAGATTGAGTTGTGGGACTCAAAACAAGCTTGAATCGAAGGGGATTGTAGAGGAGGTTACTAATTTTACATAGTGTGAATAACACTTCTTCAAACACAAATTCTTAGCAAAATGCAACCTTTTGCATGCCTGATTTTCACTTAAAGTTGAAGTTTATATTGCATGACAACCCTCTCATGAATTCTAGGTCCACCTTCATAATTGAGCTGGAATTGTGAGTAAGGTATTTAGTTCCAAAAGTGGAAAAAATCCACTTTTGGTTTTTTATTTTTCTTTTCTTTTTTTTTTTATTTTGAAAACTATTTTCAAAATTAAAAATGATTTTCAGTTTTTAATTTAAAAAAAAAACTGAAATTTTATTAATCTTACAAAAATTAATTCAAAATTAATTTTTCTAATAAAATTAATAATTAATAATTAATTAAACAATTTAATTAATTCTATTAATTTAATATCAAATATTAAATTAATTTAATACCAATTCCACCTTCTTGAAACCCTATTCATGAATTTAATATTTAAATCATTTTAAATATTAATCAATTCTCCAATTTCGTTTAATTCCAAAATGAAACGTGTAATTATGTCACATATAATTACTAATTCCCTTAATTCTAATTTGAACGTTTCAAATCAACTTTTCATGCTACTCTAAGGCTAATCCGTTTGTGAGCTAGTAGGAGGACCTAGTGGACCTACAGATCATGGGCTCCAATGATCCGAGATTAATTGGCTAAACTCTTTACACCGAATTAACCCCCATTTGTTAACTACTGGGTCACTCCACTAAAGCATGTAGTTGCACTCTCTTCACTGTGGATGTATTGTGTCCACTCAATATAACAATGATTAATAAGTTAACCTTTCACAGGTTGTTTGTACTAACGGCTGGGTCAAAAGTCTGTTATACCCCTGAGATTACCTCTTGTTCCTTAAGTCCTACTGATCCTTTAATGAACAATTAGTTTGTGATCCGATCATCAAATCGAGTCCCTATCAGGCCAATGAAAGGGTGGGGCCCCTTGTTGAAGACCCGAACTCAGCACTTAGGAGAATAACCTCTCTACTATCCCTGAAAGCGGGTATGAGTAAATTCCATCTTGCACCCTCTATCCCCAGCTATCTACCCAGTCTTACCCCTGAAATGGGAGACTTATTGAGCCGATGTTGTTGAGCCAACCCTCACCTATGCAAATCTAAGGACAAGAGTTCATAGTTAGCTTAGGATTAAGGTCAAGTTACTTAGGTCATCGTTTTGAAATAGTCAGTCTTAAACAGTAAACAACGTTATAAAGTAAGAGTGACTTATTTCTTGGTCTGATCTTGTACAAACTCATTGCATAGAACATGTCATTACATGTACGAATCAGGATCACTTCGTCTGTAGCACTTTACAACTTCTTGTAACAATGACAGAGTGGGTCGCATCCGATAGTGTTACCAGAATAAAGCATCTGATCTTATTCATATACTATAGATCATTTAGACTATTTACTCGAACTTGATGCACTCTTATGTCTCCACATAAATTTTAAGTACTCATGTCATAGTCATGGATCTTTTAGTTTATTGGATTTATTTCTAAAACGAAATATGCAATTCATATATTCAATATAACTTTATTGAATCAAACTTCAATAAAACTTTATTGATTTACAGATTAAGTTTATTGTTTACAAACCACGAGTTTTAGGACATAAAATCGAACAAACTCCCACTTGGACTAGAACTCCAGTGGTAACAGACACTTAAACAGACATTAAAGCCTATCAAACAAGAGCCAATTACAAGAATTACAACATAATTGAAGAGAAAACAATGCCAAAACTCATAAAATAACCATATCAATTCATCATTTTCATACAACTTATGAATAACACCCACCAAGCCAAAACTAAACCAAATTGAATGCTTAAATGATTCACTGATACTAATTGTTGGAATACAGAAAACAGGCAGCAAAAGAAAAACAGGATTATTAAGCATTCTAATTCATTAATTTTGGCTTCAAATCCAGCATGCTCATAAACTAAAAACAAAGTTTCAATACTAACCTTTGAAGTACCTTTGAATCACCAATTCCAGATGCAATCCTCCTTTCCTTTGGATGTGAACCACCACAAGGTCTTCCCTACTATTCTCTTGAAGCCTTAGATTGAGTTGTGGGACTCAAAACAAGTTTGAATCGAAAGAGATTACAGAGGAGGTTACTGGTTTACATAGTGTGAAGAACACTTCTTCAAACACAAATTCTCAATAAAATGCAATACTTTGCATGCCTGATTTCCACTTAGAACTAAAGTTTATATTGCATGACATTCAAGCAACAAATCTTCTGCATGAATTCCAACTCCACCTTCATTATTGAGCTGGAATTGAAGTGAAAATATGAGTAAGGTGCTTGGTTCCAAAAGTGGGAAAAACCCACTTTTGGTTTTTCATTTTTCTTTCTTTTTTTCGTTTTGAAAACTGTTTTCAAAATTAAAAAAGAAATTTTATTAATTTTACAAAATTTAATCCAAAATTAATTTTTCTAATAAAATTAATAGTTAATAATTAATTAAACAATTTAATTAATTCTATTAATTTAATATCAAATATTAAATTAATTTAATACCAATTCCACCTTCTTGAAACCCTATCATGAATTTAATATTTAAATAATATTTAAATACTAACCAATTGTCTAATTTCGTTTAATTCTAAAATTAAACGTGTAATTATATCACATATAATTACTAATTTCCTTAATTCTAATTTGGAAGTTTCAAATCAACTTATCATGCTACTCTAAGGCTAATCCATTTATGAGTTAGTAGGGGGACCTAGTGAACCTACAGATCACGGGCTCCAACGATCTAAGATTAATTGGCTAAACTCTTTACATCGAATTAACCCCCATTCGTTAACTACCGGGTCACTCCACTAAACCCGTAGCTGCACTCCCCTCACTATAGATATATTGTATCCACTTCATATAACCATGATTAGTAAGTTAACCCTTCACAGGTTGTTCTTAATAACAATTGGGTTAAAAGGCTATTTTACCTCCGAGATTACCTCTTGTTCCTTAAGTCCCACTGATCCTCTAATGAACAATTGGTTTGTGATCCGATCATCAAATCGAGTCCCTCTCGGGCCAAAGGGTGGGGCCTCTTGTTCAAGACTCGGAGTCAGAACATAAGAGAACAACCTCTTTACTATCCCTAAAAGCGGGTATGAGTGAATTCCATCTTGCACCCTATGTCCCTAGCTATCTACCCGGTCTTCCCCCTGAAATGGGAGACTTAATGAGTCGGTGCTATTGAGCCAACCCTCACCTATGCAAATCTAAGGATAATCCCGAATAAACAGGAGTTCATAGTTAGCTCAGGAAGGTCAAATTACCTAGGTCATCATTTTGAAATAGTCAGTCTTAAATAGTAAACAATGTTATAAAGTAAGAATGACTTATTTCTTGGTCTGATCTTGCACAAACTCATTACATGCCCCATTTCTCATGTCACTACATGTACGAATCAAAATCAATTCCTGTTGGGATTGATGTCCTAATTCTCCCGGTGGTCTCGTAATTTGTAAACATTTTGTACACATTGTTATTAATAAAATAAATGTTATTTTATTTGCATTTACTCAAATCCAATAAACTAAGATCCTTGGTTATTTCATGTAACTTAAGCATGTGAGACTTACAAGTGGGTCATGCTTTAAGTAATAACCTAAATGTTCTGTAGTATAAGGATAAAGGAGGGATACCTTATCCTGGTGACACTACGGATACAACCCCCTTTGTAGATGTTACAAGTGTTGTGAAGTGCTACAAATGGTCTGATCCTGACCATTCATTTGGAGACATGCGAGCGAGGGTATTCTATATAAAGAGTTTGTATAAGATCGAACAACAAGATGGTTAGTCTCTTTATATAACATCATTGATCATTGAGACTTACATTTCACTAAAATGACCATAGGTGACATGACCTCAATCCTGAGAGATCTGGGAACACTTGCCTATGAGGGCGGTTTTTTTATTAGTATGGGTGAGCGTGGCCAGATTGTCAACTCAACAAGACTACCTTTTTGGGGATTCGTCTGATTGGAGAGTTGGAAAGTCAGCTACATAAGAATAAATTCACTCATTCCCTGAAGCAGGGGTAAGTAGATAAATTACTCCCTTAAGGGCTGATTTCGAGTCTTGAACAGAGTGGCCACACCCTCTCTTTGAAAGAGAGGACTCAGTCATAGTAGGACTATGACTTATTGTTCATTAGAGAAATAAATGGTACTTAAGGAGTTAGATGTAACTACAGGGGTAAAACGGTAAATTGGCCTAGCTGTACTTACGAGCGATTTGTGAAGAGTCATTGCACTGTTGATTGGTTATATGGACACATAAATATATCTGTAGTGAGAAGAGTGCAGTTGTCGGTCTTTAGTGGAGTGACCAATAGTTAACAGATGGTGGATCTCGTGACTAAAGAGTTTAGTCAGTTATTCACGTACCATTGGAGCTTCAAGCTATAGGTCCATGAGGTCCCTTTGGTAGTTCAATGAGTTCAAGTTGAGAATCAGATTTTGGGTTGATTTGAAGTGTTCAAATTAACAAGAGAAAATTTAATTATATGTGATATAATTGATATGATGTATTAGATACATTAATTGAAGGAATTAATATAAATATGATTTATATTAAATACCATAAAATAGAAAAAGAACATGGTTTATATGTTTTCTAAGATGGAATATTAAAACTATAGGTTATAAATATAATATGTTAAGTTGGTTATCATATTTATTTATAATATATTAATTATATGATAATTAATTCTTTTTCTCTAATAACCGAATTGAGTGGGATGTTATTTGAAGTTTTATGGTAACCGTGAAATAAAAAGGAAAATTATTTTCCAAAATTAGTAGTTGATTCATTCTGGAAAATCTCACGAAAAAGGCTATCAAGTAAAAAGTATTTTTACTAAGTGATAGCGTTGAGAGCATACACGAATGAGCTAAGAGTTGACTATATGATAGTTGCTCGTTTGATCGTTGCTACACGATTGAGTTGCAAAAGTCTATATAATAGGCTTCATCTTCTAAACGATCGAGTACATCATCTATATGATAGACAGTCTTCATTATCTCCTACTTACTAGATCGTGTTGTTGGTTATTTCGTTTATTGCGTTCGAGTGCATCGTTGAACGCATTGGCCATTGACCGAGGGATACTTGAAGAAGAGTTCTTCAAAGGTACCCATACTCTATCCCTTGTATCTTCTTGTATCATGCTTTAATTTCAGATTATGCATAATCTGTTTATTTCCATTGAAGTCTATAAAATGTTGGTGTTCATTCTGAATGGGATTTGGAATGATCCACTTCCGCTGCTCATGGAGATCTCTGTTTAGATTTCCTTCAATTGGTATCAGAGTTAGGTTGTTCTGATTTCCAAATTCCATTACAGTATTGAACTTCTTTTACAGTCATGGTGGGTTTTAGGTTTTCTATAATGCGTTAAGAGTTAAATGTGTTTTTGGATGTGTCGATGGATGTTTACGGGATGATTATCTCTATTTAAAGCTTTCTTTAAGTTTGCAAAGTGTTAATTTGTAAGGGCCCCTACGTTTTTTTTGGCATAATTAACAAGTAATCGAGTTTGTATTCAAAGTGTTTAAAGTTTTTTGAGTCGTTCATGATGAAGTTTCAAAGCATGGAGATGCAGTTCTCATCAAGGAAGAAGACCAAAGGTTGATCGCATGGTGTAGCCTAGGCTAAACGATCGTGTAGAAAAGTTCTACCCAATCGTGTGGTATATATTAAACGATCGTATAGCTGAGGCTAAACGATTGAGTAAAGATTTTAATCTATTGTGTAGTGTTGGTTGCTCAATCGTGTGGACGCTTGAGGTAAACGATTGCATAGAGTTCTTAACACTCATCGTTTAAAAGGCGCACACACTAAACGATCGCGTAGTTCAGCATGCTTCATCGCATAGTCACTGACTACACGATCACCCGATATACAATACTTGACGCTTGGTCCACAATCGTTTAGACGATTATGTTCACCGCATCGTTGTCATCTACTTGATCGTTTAAGGCATGTGTTACACGATGTGCACTGTACGATCGCGTGACCTTCATGCTTCATCGCATAGTCAAAGGTGCCCGATCCTTGCTAAACGATCGTTTCTGCTCTTACAGTGTTGCTAGAGGATCACAAGGAGTTGTTACACGATCAAGAAGATGCGATCTTCGCCCCGACGGTTCAAGACTCGGTTCACCTGTTTGAATCGGTGGACTCAATGCTCTTTGTAATAGTTTGCTTTATGCTTAAGAATTTGAGGCTAATTATCCCGGTTCATCAACTTTTATTTAATGTACATGAGATGTATGTTTGTCTATATGTCATAGTATATGACATATAGATTTAAAACCCACCTCATTTTATTCATGCATCATATATTATAAGTGTTATAATATAGTAAATGGCATGATGAAATTACAAGAAAGCATGCTCATGAATCATGAAATATAAGAGTTATATTTATGCATGCATTAAGCATATTCATGCATCATTGTCATAGTATAAGGGTGTGTGAGAGCATGTATGCTTGGTTCACTGTTTTGTTATATAAGTGTTGTATAAAAGTAGCAATGAATGAACAATGCATGAAGCATGACACTTAGACTTATTTATAAGAGTTATGAATGCCTTGTATGTGTTGCTTTGCATTGTGGTTGGTTTTAGTCCTTATATAATCATTATAATGGAAATTAGAACTAAAATCAATAAAAAAAGAGTTGCATGCGAACTTAGGTGAACTCATGTTTTAAAAAGGTTTTAAAATTTGATTGAGATATACCTAAGTTCATGATTCTAATGAGATTAGATACCTAAGTTTAATGTTTTAAATCGGTTTAATAGGATTAAATTGATTTCCATAAAAGATTAAATTTGTATTAAATCTATCCATAAGGGACCTTTTGTCTAAGGGGGGTTCTGGCTAGGGTGGGGTATTTAAGCTGACGGAAACGGAACACCCCTACCTGGGAACCTACGTGAAAAGGTGAATTAGATAGATTTGCTACAAGCATGCAACAATTGATTAAAGACTTCGTTAAAGAGTTTAATGAATGATGATCAAAAGTTGTTCAACTTTCCAAAGTAAGAGTTACTTTTGGGCAAACCTAAAAAGTCACTTAGTTAAAATTATTTTCCATGTTTTTTTATAAGTAAACTATGTAGGATTGTATCAGCAACAGTAGAAGTATGAGAACCATCTAAGCACTCTAATTCACTAATTTTGGCAAAATATAAAGCATGCTCTTACATAAAACAAGTGAATTTCAAGACATACCTCTTGTAGAACTTCTTCAAAGCTCCTTCTCCAGCTGCTATCTTCTCTGAATCTTGTTTCAGACCACCTCAAGATCTTTCCCACTATTCTCTTAGTGCTCTAGATTGAATTGTGGGACTCAAAACAAGCTTGAATCAAGGAATGAAGAAGAAAAGCTCACAGTAGCAATCTTGGTGAAGAACCCTTTCTTCAACCCAAGTTTTCTCTAAAATTCTCTATAGATTGCATGCCCGAATTTCACTCCAATCTCTTCATTATATTACAGATCAACATGTAAATGAGAGAGTTGCATGAGTTGCAGCTCATGCTTGGAGAAGACATGTTAAAGATAAAAGCTTTTATGTGAGCAAGTTGAAAGATGGATAATGGAAAATCAACTTTTTCCATTTGTGTTTTGTTTTTCACTTTTTCACTTTTATCTTGAAAATCAAAAACTTGATTTCTTAAAATCTATTTTGATTTAAAAACTGAAAAATTTAATTAATTTCATAAATTATTTTTTTAAATAAAACTTAATTAATTTAATATCAAATATTAAATTAATTTTTGCACATATCATCTTTATATATTTAAATCATATTTAAATATAAATTCTCTTATTCTGTTTAATTCTCAAATTAAACACGTAATCATGTCTTATATAATTACTAATTCCCTTAATTCTAATTTGAACATTTCAAATTAACTTATCACACTATTCTAGAGCTAGTCCGTTAGAGCTAGTAAGGGGAGCTCGCGGACCTACAGATCATGGGCTCCAACAATCCGAGATTAATTGGCTAAACTCATTAGACGAGATCAACGCCCATTCGTTAACTAATGGGTCACTCCACTAAAGCCCATAGTTACACTCCCCTCATTGTAGATATATTATGTCCACATGATTTAACCATAATCAGCAAGTCGACCCTTCACAAGTTGTTCGTAATAACGGTTGGGTCAAATATCTGTTTTACCCACGAGATTACGTCTTATTCCTCAAGTTCCTACTGATCCTCTAATGAAAAACTAGTTTATGATCCAATCACTAAACCAAACTATCTCAACCCAGTGAGAGGGAGGGGCCCCTTGTTCAAGTTCTGGATTCAGTACTTGAGAGAACAACCTTTCTCCTATCCCTAAATCGAGTAGGCATGAACTCCGTCTTGCACCCTATGTCCCCAGCTATCTATCTGGTCTTACCCTTGAAATGGGAGTTTTATTGAGCAGGTGTTGTTGAGCCAACCCTCACCTATGCAAATCTAAAGGCAATCCCGAATAAACAAGAGTTCATAGTTCATAGTTAGCTCATGATTAAGATTGAGTTACCTAGGTCATCTAGATGAAATAGTCAGTCTTATATGGTAAACAACGTTATAAAGTAAGAGTGACTTATTTCTTGGTCCGATCTTATGCAAACTCATTACATAGGATGCCCCCACTTCTCATGTCATAACATGTACAAATTAGGATCACATCGTATGTAACACTTTACAACTCTTTGTAACAACTACAGAGTAGGCTGCATCTAATAGTGTTACCAGAATAAGATACCCAACTTTATTCATGTACCGTATATCATTTTTGACTATTTACTCGAACCTGATCCACTCTTATGTCTCCACATAATGTTCAAGTACTCATACAATAGTCATGGGTCTTCGTTTATTGGATTTAGACTTTCATACAATTTATGAAATCAATAATAAGTTTATTGATTATAGAAAATGTTTATCATTTTACAAACTGTGAGGTTTAGGACATAAAACCCAACAATACTTCTACTTGGACTAAAACTCTAGTTGATCAATATATACTGTTGGATTTTATGTCCTAAAACTCGTAGTTTGTAAATTGATAAACATATTCTGTTTTGTTTTTTGATAAAATTGTTATGGAAATTGTAATCTTGAATCCAATAAACTAAGGTCCTGAGGCTATGTAATGTAGACTTGAACTTTATGTGATGACATAAAACATGGATCAAGTTCGAGTATATAGCCTAAAATGGTCTATAGTATAGGGATAAAGTTGAGTGTCTTGTTCTAGGGACATTATGGATGCGGCCTACTTTGTAGTTAGTACAAACGATATGATCCTAAATCGTTCATATAGAGATATGAAAGTGGGGTCATCCTATGCAATGAGTTTTCATAAGACTGGACCACGACTTAGTCAGTTTTGCTTTATAACACCGTTTAATGTATAAAACTGACTAATTCAAATTTGATGACCTAGGTAACTCGATCTCAATCTTGAGCTAACTATGAACTCCTATTTATTTGGGATTATCCTTAGATCTGCATGGCCGAGAGCAGCTCAACAGTGCTTGCTCAATAAGCCTCCCATTTTAGGTGTAAGATCGGGTAAATAGCTGGGGACATAGGGTGCAAGACGGACTTCACTCCTACCCATCTCTAGTGGTAGTAGATAGGTTGTTCCCTTAAGTGCTGACTTCGAAATTAGAACAAGGGGCCCCACCCTCTCACTAGGCTGAGAGGGACTTGATTTGTTGGTTGGACCACATATCAATTGTTCTTTAGAGGTTCAATGGGACTGAAGGAGCAAGAAGTATTCTCGGGGGTAAAACGGTATTTTGACCCAACCAAGACCACGAATAACCTGTGAAAGATTGACTTACTGGTTATGGTTATATCAGATGGATAGAAATATATCTACAATGAGGGGAGTGCAACTACGGAACTTTAGTGGAATGACCCGTTAGTTAACAAATGTTGATTAATTAGGTTAAAGAGTTTTACCGATTAATCTTGGATTGTTCTAGCTCATGATCTGTAGGTCCATTAGGTCCCCCTTCTAGCTCATATGAATTAAACTTAGAACAGTATTTTGGATTAATTTGAATTGTTCGAATTAGGATAAAGGGACTACAACCAACAAGTATATGCGATATCGCTATTGGTTTTTTATGGCGCTCTATATTCAAATGTGATTTGAATTTTGAAAATATGAAAGCGGATTCATGTTCGGGAGGTCAAAATTAGTCAAGAGGGTCAAAACTGTAAAAAGTCAAATGGTTGACTTTTTCACTAGGGAAAGTCAAAGTTTGACTTTGACCAAATGGAAAAAGACCATTTTGCCCTTGAATAGAGTTAGTGGAATTATCCAACATTTTTGTTGGATATTCCCACTAACTTAAGTGGGCTATGTGTAAACATTATAGAATAACACAGGCCACTTTGGTTTAGTGCTTTGTGATGTGTTGATTTTTGGTGAGTTTTTACATGCATTAGATGCATGTAATTATTTTATAAAACAAATTTCTTTTTCTTCTTTTCTTTTTAGCAAGCTGAATTTTTCTATAATTTTGGTTTCCAAATTCTCATCAAAATTCCCTTTTTCTCACATTAACCTTGAACCTCCCTTTCTTCTCTTTTCATTCCTTCATTCATCGGGTCCCACAACCCGGTTCTGAGTCCAAAGAATAGTAAGGAAACTCTAGTGGTGGTCCGGTAGAGTTCGGGTCGAGTTTCAGCGAGAAGAAGCTTTTTTTCGGGAGCTATAAAGGTTGTATACTATCCCTTTTAGTTTACTATTTTTTTTTTTTACTTTTGCATGCTAATTTTCTTTTAATTAGAAGCAATTAGAGTATAATTAGATCCTTATTCCGCTGCGTATATCCCATGTTCCATCATATACAAATATATACAATGTTGAGTTTACATGGAGAGAATAAAATGTACAAATACAATAAACTAGACCATTAGAATACCCATAAATTCTCCCACTTGCCCTAGTGATACAAAACTCGTAGACCTAGTACTACTAGGTGACCCTCGAACACTTTAGCTGAGAGGGCCTTCATAAACAGATCAACTAAGTTGTCTTAGGAAGCAATCTGGGTGAAGATTACGTTTCCTCTGTGTACAATCTTCCTATTGAGATGGTACTTCCGTTCAATATGCTTTCCCTTTTTATGGCTTCGTGGTTCTTCTAAATTTGCAACTGCTCCACTGTTGTCATAATAGAGAGTGACAGATAGGTGCATATTAGAAACTACTTCCAAATCTGTCAGGAACTTTCTGAGCCATACTACTTCTTTTGCTGCTTCACTTGCAACTACATACTCAGCTTTCATTGTGGAGTTTGCAATACAACTCTGCTTGATGCTTCTCCACACAACTACTCCTCTGTTTAAACTGAATACTAACCCCGAAGTTGATTTCCTCGAATCAATATCGGTCTAGAAGTCAAAATTAGTGTATCCAGTAAGGATCAGATTCTTAGCACCATACACGAGCATATAATCTCTCGTTCTCCGCAGATACTTGACAATGTTTTTAACAACAGTCCAATGGTCATGACCAGGATTGGACTGAAATCTGCTGACAATTCTTACGGCATAGCATATATCAGGACGAGTACATAACATTGCATATATCAAACTCTCAACTACGGATGCATATGGAATTCGATTCATCTCCTCAACCTCTTGAGGTGTCTTAGGACTCTGTTCCTTAGACAAGTGAATTCCATGCCTGAAGGGTAAAAATCCTTTCTTGGAATTTTACATTGTATACCTAGACAACATCTTGTCTATATAAGATGCTTGAGATAAGGCCTATGTTCTGTTCTTGCGATTCCGAACTATTTGGATTCCAATAACATACTAGCTACTCCCAAATCTTTCATTTGGAATTGTGAAGCCAGCCACCTCTTAATATTCTACCTCATTCCCAATGAGTAGAATATCATCAACATACAACACCAGAAATGCAACAGTTTTGTTGACGATTTTCTTGTATACACAGGGTTGGTCAACATTTTTTTCAAAGCCATAAGATTTTATCGCAGCGTCAAATCTCATATTCCAGGATCTGGAAGCTTGTTTCAATCCATAAGATCAATTAAGCTTGCAAACCTTTTGCTCTTGACCCTACTATATAAACCCTTCTGGTTGAGACATATAAATACTCTCTTCAAGATAGCCATTCAGAAAAGTTGTCATGACATCCATTTGCCATATTTCATAATCATAGAATGTGGCTATGGACAAGAGTATCCTAATAGACTTTATCATGGCAACTGGAGAGAAGTTTTCTTCAAAATCTTTCCCTTCTCTTTGGGTAAACCCTTTTGCCACAAGTCTAGCTTTGTAGGTCTGTACCTTATCAGCTTGGTCTCATTTTCTCTTGTAGATCCATTTTCAACCGATGGGTTTTACCCCTTCAGGTTGATCTACAAGATCCCAGACAGAATTGAAATACATAGATTCCATTTCAAGGTTCATTGCTTTAATCCATTGGTCTTTGTCCACTTCAATCATTGCTTGGTTAAAAGATAATGGATCCTCTAAACCATCATCTGGTATGATGAGTTGAATTTCAGTTAAACCCATGTACCGATCAGGCTGTTGCACAACCCTCCCACTACGACGAGACATTCTCAACTCTTGAGAAGGATGTTAAATATCGGTTTCATCAACAACTCTTGTTGAAAGACCTACTCGATCAACAACTCTTATTGATGCATTTGTAGTTTCTCTGGACATTTCTTCTATTACTAGTTTACTGCAAGGTTGATGGTTCTTTATATAATATTCCTCCAAAAAGGTTGCATTTGTCGATACAAATACTTTATCTTCCTAAGGATCATAAAAGAGACCACCTTTTGTTTCTTTTGGGTAGCCTACAAATACGCATACTTTTGAACGGTGTCCCAACTTTTTAGGATTTTGTACCAACACATGTGCTGGACAACCCCAAATCCTGAAGTGACGTAAATTTCCTTTACGTCCCATCCAGAGTTCGTAAGGCATTTCCAAAACACTTTTCGAGGGAACTATATTCAAAATATACAATGCAGTCCCAACTGAATGTCCTAAAAAAGAATTTGGTAACTGAGCGTAACTTATCATGGAACAAACCATGTCCAACAAGGTTCTATTTCTCCTTTCTGCCACACCGTTCTACTGAGGTGTGCCAGGGGCTATGAGTTGAGACTGAATTCCATGTTCTATCAAATAGTTCTAGAATTCTATGTCCATATACTCACCACCTCGATCTGATCAAAGTGTTTTAATCTTTTTACCTAATTGGTTTTCTACCTCAGCATTATACTCTTTGAACTTTTCAAAAGTTTCAAACTTTTGGCGCATTAGGTAAACATGCCCATACCTAGAATAATCATCTATAAAACTGATGAAATATTCATACCCTCCTCTCGCTCTAACATTTAGAGGCCCACAAAGGTCTAAGTGAATCAGCTCTAGGGGTTCTTTGACTCTAAGACCTTTTCCAGAAAAAGATCTTTTTGTTATTTTACCCTCGAGACAGGACTCACATGGTGGTAATGAACTATCTTCCAACTTATTTAGATGACCGTTCTTAACCAATCTCTCAATCATGTTGAGATTTATGTGCCCTAGTCTCAAGTGCCAAAGATAGGCATTTAGAAAAATCTTCCTCTTCTTATGAGTCCCAACAGTTTTAAACATCTCTATGTTCAAAACAGCTTTGACCTCAGTTGGTTTTAGCATGTACAAGTTATTTTCTAGCTTTGCAGAGCAAATCTATTTATTTCCTATACTGATGAACACTTCATCATTTTCGAAATAAACTTTATGATTTTGTTCTAGCAAACAAGAGACAGATATTAGATTCCTTTTCATAGAATGAATATAATATACATTTTTCAAATAAATGTACTTATGTCCTAAAAATAACTTCATATCTCTCACTGGTTTGGCTGAAACAATCTCCCCGATCCTTACCTTAAAGATTGTTTCACCTTCTATCAACTGTCTCTAGGAACTTGTTTCCTGTGAGATAGTACATACATGATTAGCGGCACCTAAATCAATTATCCAGATTTTATCGTTTTCCACTAAACATGCTTCGATAACAAGTGAATCATATTTCTCTTGTTGTTCGAATTGTGCATTCTCATGTACATAATTCATAATTTTAGATGAGTTGAGAGATAGAGGACAATCCTTTGTCAAAACTCTTTTGGTGTAATCAACCGCTAGTAACTTGTTTGTTGATTTGATTTTACTGTTATTTAAATCGGAAACGAGTATTCTAGAGGAATTCGACATGCTGATAAAATTCAAACAAATTCTAATTAGAAAATTGTAACTAAATCCAAGATCAAGTTTTAGCAAAAAGTAACAATGTACCCATAACCATTATTTATTTGCAACGATACTTTAGTGTGTCAGAATATGTGCTACAGTGGGGCAGTCAGATACTCCTTCATTAAAGCAAACAATTTTGACCAAACACTATCCCCGGAATAACTCTTATTCCTATTGTCTCCGAAATAACTCTTATTCCTAGAGTCGTTTAGTTATCGTTTTCAGTCAAGGTCTTTACTAACAACTTAGTAATTCTTGTAAGTGTGACTCACCATTTTTAGATCTTATAGAACGGTATGAACTTTCCTTCGAAATAGAAGGCAATATCCAAGACGGAACTATAAAACCTTATTCATTTTACTGAAGCCTGGGTTGTTCTGAATCTTATGTTACAACCCTCCATAGGGATAGCCATCGCTAAACGACTAGTAAAGGGCCGCTTAAAGCTAACCAGTAAACGCAACATAGGAATCTCACGGTTCAGACTAATGGAGGAGACTGTAGGATATATTGGCACATATTCTTCACCCACTTACTATGAACTACTTCCTTCGTTTACCTTGATATTGACTCATACAAAACACTCTCCGTAGAGAGGCCACTTCCAGGGTGACACGAAGCGTCATATGAATCTCACGGTGTAAACTATGTGAAGACGTGGCAGTTGAAATCTTTTTATCATATAATAGACTTATATTTGAACAACTTCCTCTTATTCACCGAAATCTAGATTTAAGCTAAAAAATACTTTCCATAAGAAGGTCACTTTCAGGGTGACATGAAGTACCGCTTAAATCTGGATTGTGAACTTTTAGAGACGTGAAAGCTAAAAATAACATATCGTATATGTTATTAATCTCCCACTGAAGTTTTCTAATAACTCTATCATATAGAAGTTATTAAACTACCACTGAAGTGTTCTATTGGGTAGATTTGTACTTAGGTTCTTTTCGACTAATAAAACAACCCTAAGTCTATGTGGTTTATCCAAGTATAACTCTTATAATTGGATTTTGACCTACGACGTCTAGGTGATAAGCCATTTTATTACCTCATGTCGCTCACATATGCTTATAAAATCGGTTACCAATGCTCAATAATTCGGCTATAATCCCCAGGTAGGAGGTGTTCTGTAAACCGTCAACTTAAGTACCCCCGGCCTTACACAGGATTATATACTGGTTGAGTTTCTAACCTAGGTTTTATAAGTTTTAACAATTTAAAACAAGTGGTCAATCTACGTGAGCATGCAGCTGTTGTTTATGGATTTTAAATGTCTAACTCAATTTTATAACAACTTATAAAAATTTAGACATGCTAAACATCCATAACATACATAAGGCATTCAATATTTAATATAACACTTATATTAAAAACAAGAAACCCTAACATGCATACTAAATATTATAAAAATAACATACTTTCAATGCATGTAACATGCATCCTATGGTGGGATTTTAAATCTAAATGGCATACTGTATGCACATACAAAATTTATTTAATTATAACATACATCAAATGCATAAATAATTAAACACAGACTGAGATGGTTTTAGTTTTGGCATAAACAAGCAAACAGAAGCCTAAATATTACAATTAGCTCCAAAATTGTCTTTGAACCGCTCGAATCGCTTCAAACCAAACCCAAGCATCTTGAACCAGACTAGATGAGTCTGAACTGGACCAACAAAGTCTCAACAAGACCAGCTAAAAATACTTTTGAGGCTGAATCGGATTGGACCTTGAGAAAACCGATCGAACCAGCTGCTCTCGATCCAACCTCAAAGTCTTGCTAAGGCCGATCATGTAGCGCTAAAGGCAATCATCTAGCTCTATCACCTTGTGTTATGAAGAGGTACATGACCGCTTAGTGTTTGCCTCAACTAAGCAATCGCTTAGTGTCTGCTGAAACTAAACGATCGCTTAGCTCTATCGTATAGAACTACACGATCGCTTAACTCCATCACTTAGCTTTATTGTATAGAACTAAATGATCGCTTAACACCATCATCTAGCGCTTCATGTCATCATTTAGTATCTACTGAAGCTAAACGATCGCTTAGCTCCATCATATAGAACATCATCACATCGCTTAGCTCTTCATCTACACAATCGCTTAGCGCTATCGTGTAGCACTTCATCGCATCACTTAGCGCGCATCATAGATAGATGATCGTTTAGTGCCATCATTTAGCAAATCCAACTTATCGTTTAGTTCCCATGCCAAAGCTAAGCGATCGCTTAGTGCTATCGTATAGCAAATTGAACGCATCGTTTAGCTCCCGTAGGTACACGATCATTTAGCGTTCAACATCACAATGATCAGTGCCTATTGCTATACGATTGTCTAGATTTTCTTCACATCGTGTAGCGTCTGGAGCTAGATGATCGCTTAGCAACTGAACCTCAACAACGATGTTGAGCAGAAGCTGAAAAACTGGAACAGTAGCTCGGCCTCCTTCACTTGTTTCTTCAATTACATCTTAATTTCAACTCTAATGACTCCAAATAAATTACAGACTCTTGCTAACACATAAAATCTCATTAAACAAGAGCCAATTACAAATTTAAATGAGAAGTTAAAAAGAATTAAAATTCCAAATCTCAGAAACCCATATCAGTGCACCAGTTTCATATTTCTCATATAAAACACCCACCAAACCAAAATTAAACCGAATTGAATGTTATATGATGCTTTGATACCAATTGTAGGATTGTATCAGCAACTGTGGAAGCATAAGGATCATCTAAGAACTCTAATTCACTAATTTTGGCAAAATATAAAGCATGATCTTGCAGAAAACAAGCGAGTTTCAAGACAAACCTCTTGTAGAACTTCTTCAAAACTTCTTCTCTAGCTGCTATCTTCTCTTAATCTTGTTGCACACAATCTCAAGATCTTCCCAACTATTCTTTTGGTGCTCTAGATTGAGTTGTGGGACTCAAAACAAGCTTGAATCAAGGGATGAAGAAGAAAAGATCACAGCAGCAATCTTGGTGGGAAGAATACTGGTGGCCCTTCTTTTTGCACCACAGGTTGAAAATTTTGTTGTTGATTCTTCCAAGAAAAATTGGGATGGTTTCTCCACCTAGGGTTGTAAGTGTTTGAAAAAGGGTTATTCTTTACAAAGTAAACAGATTGTGGATTCTGCAGGAAATCTTCCATCGCATGCCCATCACCGCAAGTCGTACACCTTGCGGTGTTTTGACTTATTACGTTGATTTGCCCACCTTGCAGTGTTGGGCTGCTGATCACCATTCCTTGGATCAGATTCATCATTGCGATCATTTGGTTTTGTAATGAAACAATAACACCGTTGTTTGCGTCAGAATCTTTTAATCTCAATCTCTGGTCACTCTCTCTCCAGTCTTCATGGTTCTTGGAGATGCGATCCAGGATGTTCTTCGCCTTATCATAAGTTTTGTCGAGCAGACCAACAGTGGTTGCCGCATTGGCAGCGGTCTGCGAAGCGAGACTCAAACCATGATAGAAAATTTCCATTTAAAGGCAGTCTGGTAACCCATTATATGGAAAATCCCAGACCAACCTTTTAAACCTCGCCCAAGCATCGCTGAGCGATTCGTCCATGTCTTGTTCAAAATTTGTAATAAGCTTCCTTCATCTTGCATTCTTGGTAGGTGGAAAGTACTTCTTCATAAATTTCTCCACTACCTGCTCTCAAGAAGTGATCTCTCATGGTTCGAGCGAATATGCCCATTTCCTGGCCTGATCACAAAGAGAAAATGGAAACAACTTTAGTCGAACTTCTTCAGCACAGATGTTCGGGAACACAAAAATTTCAATAAAACTTCGGAGGTGGGCGTGTGGATCCTCGCCACGCCTTCCTCCGAATTGACTTGCAGTCTGGATCATCTGCAGCATCACCGGTTTTATCTCGAATCTACTTCCGTTGAGGGTAGGCCTCATGATTCCCAGAGAGAAATCATAGAGGTTTGGCGATGCATAGTCCCTAATGGGCCTATTGCGATCATTTGCCAATAGAATTAGATTCGCCATGACATTGTTATCATGTAGTGCTTCATTTCCAGGCTGCTCCGTCATCTCTTCTTTATCGAATTATCGTTTCTGTTGGCGATTTCTCAGTCTTCTTCGAAACGTTCTCTCAATCTTCGGGTCGTAGTTTTCCAGAGATTGAGATTTTGCTAAAGTCCCCAGCAACGAAGCCAAAAACTTGGTGCTTGTAATTATGTGGTGGAAATATGGATGATATGCGTTGATGGAATTGCGTTGTGTACTCAAGTTTCCCCAGTGGAATCCAAGTGCAAGTTCCTTTGAGTTTCCTGGTAATTTCAGGGTCGAACACATGGATGCGTTGGTGATTTTTATGAAGACTTGCAGTAATCGGTTAAATAAATAAATCGTTTAGTTGTTGTTGCGTTGATGAAAAATAAATAACAAATGCGGCGGAGTTTGAAAAGAGTTCGTAAGCGGGAGATGCGATGAATATGCAGTGAATGGGTTGAGAAGGGTTTCGGCTAACACTCCCTAGAATGCGTTCATGCTTTGTTATCATGCAACATGTATACAATAGTAAACCACCTCTCGGCGTGAATGCTACGGCTTCTAATATTAGAACGCATGCGATGCATGTGCAAAGGTATCTATAGGGCCTACACATAAACCTCTAATTCTTATCTATGCAATGACACACAAATAAGGTGACCACATATCATCATACCTATTCCTAGGATGCATGCGATACAAGTTGACAACATAGCTTATCTCTAAGTCCTTATCTCTTGTTTATGCAAGTCTAATCTTGCTCTTTCGAGTCCAGATTCTAACCTAGCTCTCTCGAGACATTAGGTTCTTTCTTTAGACTCTCTCTCGAGTAATTCTAAAGGGTATTTCACACAACATAAAACAAGACAATCGTAAGCAATGAACTTCCTAGGTCATGTTAGCTTAGTTCTTCTCAACCTATTCGACTAGTTTAGCTACTTATACGTATTAAGAGAGTGAACATATGTAGAAATAGAACTTTCATTGTATATATATGAAGATGAAGTACAAATAACAATGCAAGTATAATAAAAAGCCTGGTAGCAATTTCTCGCTGCCAGGCATTTACACTAATTCTACTCGTGCTCAAAATATAATCTCGCTCTCACGAGAGTTGGCCCGCTCTCTACTCTTACGCGCCAAGGTTCTCTTTCGAGTTGCCCTAAGCAATCTCTGGTGCCACCACTCTTCTTTTGCTCCACCTTAAAATGGAAAGGAAAACTATGGACAGAGGCGTGAACTAAACGGTGCACTGATCAACTTGTTAACCCCTTCTCTAAAGAATGCAATTAGTATTTATAGAGCATCCATGGTGAAAGGCGGCTTCTCTCTCCCTGTTGTACAAATGAGACAGCTTTAATTCTTGACTAATGTGTCGGATGATTGAAACCGATAAAGCTGAATGTACTTTGTGACTGTTATGGGCTGTCAACTTAATATGGATTCGACTGTCATCAACTTTCTGTCCCATCGCTCTTAATTACCCTTTCACCCGGATGCGCCCACCTTGTTGTGCTGACCAAGTTGCGACGATCCTTCTTAGGCAAATGTTTGCGAGCACGATCAATGCAAAGCCTTGCGGTGAAGTTGTGCTCGACCAATGATTTCCTATGATCGCAATCTTGTATTGCATTAACGCATATTCTATACAAAAATACAAAGATCAACTATTCTCATGCGTTGGATGCATGCGACCACAATATTATACAATTTATGCTTAATGGACGCAACTTAACATATTTCATCAATGCAATCCAACATTGTTTAAGAACTTAGCACTATGATAACGTGCATTTCTGCCCGTTATCAATCCACCATCCGTTAACTGTCAGACATTCCACTAAAGACCAACAGCTGAACTCTTCTTACCACAAATATATTTCTGTGTCCATCGGATATAGCCAATCACAAGTACGATGACCCTTCACAGATGCTCGTAAGTACAGCTCGACCAAATTACCATTTTACCCCTGTAGTTACATCTCACTCCTTAAGTACCACTGATTCCTCTAATGAACAATACAACATAGTCCAACTATGTGAACACCTCTCAGGCCAAGAGAAGATGTGTGGCGCCACATTGTTCAATCCCTGGAATCAGCCCTTAAAGAAGCTATCTATCTACTTACCCTTGCCTCGGGGAAGCAGTGAATTCCATCTTTTGTAGCTGAGTTCTCAGCTCCCAAATCAAACGAATCCCCAAAATGGTAGGTTTTAATCGGCGACCTGGCCACTCTCACCCATACAAATTAAAGGACTGCCTTTTGTGGTCAGGTCTTATACAAACTCTTTGTATAAGACGCCTCCGCTCGCATGTCCCCAACACGAATGATCAGGATCAGACCATCTGTGACAAGTTATAACACTTGTGACCATTCCACAAAGCGAGTCGCATCCGTAGTGTTACCAGGATAAGGTTTTCCTTCTGTATCCATATATTACAAACCATTTTGGTTATCACTCAAGACATGATCCATTTGTATGTCACCACATACATGCTTGAGTCACATACAGATAATCAAGGATTTTATGTTTATTGGTTTGTGGTAAAGCGAGTAAAACAAGCAACTGAGCAAAAATACAAGATGTGAAATAAATATCATATATTAACAACACAAGCATTCGTACAAACTGTTTACAAACCACAGGACACGAGACTTTAGGGCATTAACTCCAACAATCTCCCACTTGTCCTAAAGTGAAGTGAGGTGTACAAAAACTAGTACAAAAAAATAAACTAGGGTATAAGAGCCCAGTACAAGAAAATCTCCCACTTTCCCTAGTCCAGCCGTGGGCGATCCTGTAGACCCATGCTCTGAAAGTGACCCTTAAGCACTGTATCCGTGAGAGCCTTTGTAAACGGGTTAGCAACATTGTGCTTTGAAGCGATCTTCGTGACGATCACGTCCCCTCAATGCACTATCTCGCGGATCAGATGATACTTTCGCTATGTGTGTTTGTCGTGCCTGTGACTCCTAGGCTCTTGGAGTTCGCCACTGCCCCACTTTTATCACAATAGAAAGTAATGGGCCTAGACATATCTGGAATAACTTCTAGTTCTGTCAAGAACTTCCTGAGCCAGATGGCCTCCTTAGCAGCTTTGCAAGCCACTAGGTACTCCCCTCCATAATGGGAAAAGGTGAAAAGCAATCAAAGTAGGGGGGATCCATACACGCCAAAAACCAGACGGAATAGTAGGTATAAAGTAAATTGAGTCGGCGATACACCCCTGCTTAGTGCTTCGCCACACTACAAATCCTCCGTTAAGAGTAAAGACTGACCCTGACCTAGACCTGCGAGAGTCCTTATCAGTCTGAAAGTCAGAATCTGTGTATCCAGTAAGGATCAAATACCTAGATCCATACACGAGCACGTAGTCCTTCATTCTCCAAAGATACATGAGGATGTTCTTCACTGCGATCCAGTGACCCTGGCCTGGGTTAGACTGATATCTACTAACTATGCCCATAGCATAGCAAATGTCTGGACGAGTACAGAGCATCGCGTACATCAAACTGCCAACGGCAGACGCATATGGTACTCGTCTCACCTCCTCAACCTCTTGAGGCGTCTTAGGACACATATCCTTAGATAAAGTGACTCCATGCCTGAATGGCAGTAGGCCCCTCTTGGAGTCCTGCATCGAGTACTTGAGCAACATCTTGTCAATGTACGATGCCTGAGACAGTGCTAGCACTTTGTTCTTACGATCCCGAAAGATGTATATACCTAGAACAAACTGAGCCTCTCCCAAATATTTCATTTGGAATTGGGTCGCTAGCCAATTCTTAACTATAGTCAGTAGACCTACATCATTCCCAATGAGTAGGATATCGTCTGCATACAACACTAAGAAGACTACTGAAGTGTTGATGATCTTCTTGTAGACACAAGGTTCACCGACGTTTTGGTAAAAGCCATACGACTTGATCAGTATCAAACCATATGTTCCAAGATCGAGACGTCTATTTCACTTTATAAATGGACCGATTCAGTTGGCTGATCTACAAGATCCCATACTGAGTTGAAGTACATGGACTCCATCTCGAGATCTATGGCCTTGACCCATTCACCTCGGTCAACATCCTTCATTGCCTTCTTATAAGACAACGGATCCTCAACGTCGCCAGTTGCTACCATAGCAAGGATTTTCGTGAAACCCAGATAGCAAACGGGTGGGTTCGCAACCCTCCCACTACGTCGAGGTTCCCTCAACTCTTGAGGTGGAACCGACCTTCTGGATGAACTCCCATCAACAACTCTTGCTGATGTAGCAGGCTCTTCAAGAACTCTTGTTGAAGTTTCAGTAGTTTCATTGGAAAGCTCACCCAACACGACTTTGCTTCGTGGATTGTGCTCCCTTATATGATCCTCCTCCAAGAAAGTAGCATTTGTTGAAACAAACACCCTATTTTCCATCGGATCATAAAAATAACCCCCTCGTGTACCTTTGAGGTAACCTACAAAGAGGCATAACCTCGACTGTGGTTCCAACTTCTTGGGATTAGCCTCAAGCACATATGCAGGGCAACCCCAAATGTGGACGTGACGTAAACTAGTTTTACACCCGTTCCACAACTACAAAGTGTGTTCTTTCAACATACTTGGAGGGAACACAGTTGAGTATATATACCGCAGTCTCCACTGCGAAACCCCAAAACGAGTCCGGTAAGGAAGCGAACTCATCATCGAGCGAACCATGTCTAACCAGGTCCTATTTCTCCTCTACGCTACACCATTTTGCTGAGGTGTACCTGATACTGAGAGTTGGGAAACGATTCCATGTTCGATCAAATAGTCCTAAAATACCAAGTCCAAAATCTCTCCACCTCGATCCAATCGAAGTGTTTTAATTCGTCTATCTAATGCGTTTTCAACTTCAGCCTTAAACTCTCAGAACTTTTCAAAGGATTCAAACTTCCGGTGCATAAGATAAATATACCCGTACCTTGAGTAATCATCAGTGAAACTGATAAAATACTTATAGCCACCTCAGGCTCGCACATGCATAGGACCACAAAGGTCAGAATGTACTAACTCATGAGGCTCCTTGGTTCTATAACTTTATCCAGTAAAAGGTCGTTTAGTCATCTTACCCTAAAGGCAAGATTCGCACACTGGTAAAGAATTTTCTTCTAACTCATTTAGAAGTCCATTCTTCACCAATCTCTTAACTATTGAGATTGATGTCCTTAAACATAGTTGCCAAAGTTGGGCATTTTCTTTTGGAGAAATTCATCGACGTTTTGATTGAGCTACGACAGTTTTGAACAATTCAATATTATGGAGGGAATTAATGGCTAACGGCCTTAGCACATATAAATTTTATTCCAGATTTGCTGTGCAAATAAAAACACCACCTTTATGAATATATGCTTTATCCACATTAAACGAGATAGTATATTTACATTGCAATAAACACTTTACAGAAATAAGGTTCCTCTTTAGTTCGGGAACAATATATACATCATGTAAAACAAGAAACCTCTTCTGTAAAGCTAACTGGAGTCATCCCACTGCCACAGCTGAGACGACGTGCCCGGTGCCTACTCGCATCGTCATCTCACCAGCCTCCAGCTGTTGCCAAGATCTAATCCCCTGAAAAGAAGAATAAACATGGTTAGTGGCACCTGAATCAATTATTCAAGCAGAATCCTCATTCTCCACTAAACAAGTTTCAAGCACAAGTAAATCATATTTACCTTTATCGGCATTGGCCTTTGCCTTGGCTGCTTTCTTCTCTTTTAGATACCGAGGACAGTTCCTCTTCCAGTGTCCATCTTGGTTGCAGAGGAAACACTTTCCCTTAGCAACTTGTGGATGCCTACTTTGGGCGACAGGCGGTGGGTTAGCAAGTGCCTTCCCTTTTCCCTTGCCACCCTTATTCTTCTTCCCCTTTAAAGAGTTAGAAGCAGAAGATGCAGACTTCGTTCCTGAGGTCGAATCTCTATGGAACGTTTTGGAGGATGAAGCAACATTTGCCTCACCCTTCTACCTCTCCTTACTGTTTAGTAAAGATTGGTATGTCTGCAACTCGTTGAGGAGAGTTGTAAGGTTATATTTCACTTTGTTAAGAATCACATTGCTAACAAAGTGCAGGAAGCTCTCCGGCAAAGAATGCAGGATTATACTAACCTGGCTGCCCTCATCGATTGTAGACCCATTCAACTCCGCCACATTAAAGTGGACCATCATGTTAAGCACATGTTCAGCGAACAGAGGTGCCTTCTTCCATTTTTTAGTTGAATATGTATTTAAGAGTCTCATGCATAAGCTGTTCAGACGGTTGTCCTAACATCCCCCCAGGGACTCCATGATCTCACGCGCTGAGAACATAGGCTCTATTTCTTGGCCAAGAATTCAGAAAGACTTGCCAGATATATGCCCGGCCTCTCATTCGCCCTTGTCCATCGCTCGTATGCTCCCCGAACATTTCAAGTGGCATTAGAAGTTGGAATAGAAGGATAAGCTTCCGTGAGAGCGAACACGAGATCCTCGATGATGAGGATCATCGTGATCATGTGTTTCCATGTTGCGAAATTATCGTCAGTAAGTTTTTTTAGCGCTAACAATGCTAACGGTAGCTGTTGCCATTTTTGAAAATGTTGCTGAAAATATGAACAAAACTTTATTAGATTTGCTAAACCACTTTTAAACTAATCAGATTTTGCAAAACAGTTTCAAGTACCTTAATTTATAGACTTCTATTTTGCAATGATGCCCCAGTGAGGCAGGACAAAACGTCACGGTGGGGTGATCCGTTACCTCTTCGCTAAGATGAGACATTTTCAACCATAGGCAGAACCAACTCTTGGAACTGAACCTAACAGCCACCATTTTTTGGTCCAGAATCGTTAACCTTTAACTATTCCGCATAAGTGTAACCCCTCGCTTTCGGTGCCAGAGTCCCGCCCTAATGAGCCCATCATAGGGAAAAAGTAGATTAGAACAAGAGACTAAGTTACATTATCCTCTTAAAGAAGATCAAATAAAGAAACATGCAAAACTGCCATCTTTTAGAGGGACACTCCCAGGGTGCCTTGAGGCGATGCACTGTAACTTTATTCAACCTAACGAGGGAGACCGAAGGATATGCTGTCGCACTTCCCGCTCCCATTTACTATGAACACTCTCTCAATCCACCTTCATATTGACCTACCCAAACACCATCCTTTGGGGGGACACGGCAAAGGTGCCGCGAGGCCGATGGTAGATCTCACGATGTAGACTATTTAGGAGAAATGTGAAAGGTTTAAGTGAAGCATCTTATGCCTCAAGTACCTCCCACTGAATGTTCTACATAAGGTTCATTAACCTAGACAATCCGGCTACTGATTTTAGTCTAAGTCGTCCTTTTAAAATCTGCTCATAAACAACCTTTGTCTATGAAATATGAACAAGTTCAAATAGTCACATTTAAACACTTTAATGGACTGTCCTTAACTTGCATGCATGCATCAAATCTATCTAATTCACCTTTCTAGGTAAGTTCCCAGGTAGGGGTGTTACGTTTTCGTCAACTTAAATACCCCAGCCTAGACAGAACCTACCTTAGACAAAAGGTCACTTATAGATAGATTTGCTACACTTTAGCCTTTTATCAGCCAATTTAATCCTACTAAACTGATTAAAAAATTAAAGCCTAAGGGTTGCTAATCGTATTAGAACTGTGATCTTAGGTTTATGTAATCCAAGTTTTAAACACTTTAAAAACATGAATTAAACCTAAGTGAGCATGCATGTCTTTCTTATTTCTTTTAGTCCTAATTTCTCTTTAAAAAGAAACAACTAAAACCATTGCGCACAATGAGGCATTTATAACATTTATAAATTAACCTATGTGTCATGCTTCATGCAATATGCGGTCATTACTATATATAACTTTTATATAATGCGTAACAACCTAGCAAACATGCTACCATTCACACTTATACTATAACTTTTATAATATAAAGATGATGTATGTCAATGTTTTTTATGCATGCATAAATTTAACTCTTATACTATATGATGCATGAGCATGCTCTTACATAATTAAATCATGCTTCTCTAAATTATAACAATTACAATAAAGAGATGATGTATGACCATTGCATAACCTAAGGTGGGATTTACTATATGTGCATACCATATGACATATAAAAAACATACATCACATGTAATAAATAAAGGATTAATGGACCGGGATGAGCCTTTACAAAAATCGGAATAAAAAAACCTTATCTATTACATTTTTTATTGAGCAAATCGGTTCACAGGCGGACCAGGTCTTGAACCGCCAGGAGGTCTTCATCGTGTAGCAAACACCGCAGGTAGACGAACGTTCAGCGCGCACGAGATGATCGTAGCATAAATTAAACGATCATGTAGACGATGACTGATGCGTTATTTTATGAGGTGGAATTATGGATGAATTGCGATGATGAAAATGCGTTGAGCACTTAAGTTTTCTCAGTGGAATCCAAATGTAAACCCCACTGAGTTTCCTGGTAAGTCCAGGTCGAACTCAGGGACTTGGAAAACAATATGTGGTGGTAATTTCTCGGGAGACTTTGCGGTAACCAAATAAATCAAGTGATTATTAGGGAATTTTGTTGCAGTAATAAAAATAAACAAATGTGGCAGAGTTTGAAAAGATTTGACAAACGGAAGATACGATGAGTATGTGGTGAACGGGTTGAGAAGGGTTTTGGCTAACACTTCCTAGGATGCGTTCATGCTTTGCGATCATGCAACACACATACAATAGTAAACCATCTCTCGATGCAAATGATTGCGGTAATCAAAGAGGATGCAGTGATAAAACATTCAAAGGTAAAATGCGATGCGATAGTGCAAAATTTGAAATAAAGATAAGGAAGGATACAACCCCAAATTTGCGTTGTCGCCCGCATTGTGTATTGATGCATCCTTTTTTGCGGCGATCTATCTTCTTTGGATTTCGGTGACAGAGTAAGATAAGTTGGTTCTTCATGTAACACCTCCACAATTATGTGCTTCGATTGTTGCAAGAAAAGCAATGAGAGGGTCAAATAATATTAAACAATACAAAATTATTTTACCGCTTTTTTTTTATAGTAAAAGAAGTAAAGTAGATATGCAATAATAGATAATAACAAGATGATAAAAGTTCATGAAGTATTGATGCAGGAAAAAGGATATTCAAAAGAGTTGCGTCCCTGATGAGGTTGAGTCATATATTAACTTAAGGACCGCTTATTCCAAGCTGGTCTTTTCACGTCCACGGTGGCTTTTCCTTCTTTTCTTTGCCCTCAGGGATCTTGACTGCTTAGTCTGGAGCTTTTCCCCATGAATGTTCATTACAATCTCTCCCTTGCGCACATCAATTTAAGCGTGACCGGTTGAAAGGAATGGTCATCCCAATATGATGGGCACATCTTCGTCCGCTTTATAATCCAAAATGAGGAAGTCTGCCGGCAAGATGAATTTATCAGTTGAGATTCTGGCATTTTTCAACTCTTCTTCAAGGTGTATTCGAGATCTGTCCGCGAGCAGGAGAGTTTCCTTTGGGGGTGTAAGTGTGACAACATTCAATTGTTTGAAGATTGATAGCAGCATTATGTTTATACTTGCCCTAAGATCACATAGTGCTTGGCCACTGTAGACCCCTCCAATTGAACATGGTATCGTGAAGATACCTAGGTCACACATTTTCGGTGGGATCATGCCATTTTATGTTGTTGCCACTGTTGCGATCTTTTCTTCCTCCTTTTGTTTTTCTTTCAATCTTTGCGGAGCTGGTGGTAACTGGACGTCTTTTCTCTCATGTTCTGAAGGCTTGAGGATGGACGTAACTTCGGAGTTCATTTTCTCGGGCTTTTCCAAATTATAAGTCAACGGGTCCTCGGTTGTCACCACATTCAAGTTGGTCATGATGGGTTCCTTCCCTACTTCCGCAGTCATTTTTTCGCTTAGCACGGAGACTACTAAGCATTGTTCCTTTCCAGTACCCCCAGCATTGCGAGAAAGCTCAGTTGTGCTCAGCAACGCTCCTTGCGGTCTATTTTTCAACTCGCCCGCAATTTATCCTAGCTGAATTTCGAGATTCCGAATGGATTTTTCTTGGTTTTGAAGCACTGATTCGTTTTTCTTAATGTACTGCTTCAATAAGCTCTCTAAGGACGAAGATTGCGGTGTTTGCGAGCTGCTAGCATGAGTATGCATTGCAAGAATAGAATAAAGAACCTGGTAGCAATCTCTTGCTTTTCAGGCTTTTACATTATCTTTTCTACTCGTGTTCAAAAGATAATCTCGTTCTCGCGAGAGTTGGCCCGCTCTCTGCTTCTACGCCTCCGGGTTCTCTCTCGAGTTTCCCTGAGCGATCTTCCGGCGTCTCTACTCTTCTCTTGCTTCACCTTTAATAAAAAGGAAACTATGAACATGGCTAAAGCTCTTAATTTTGTGAACAAGTGAACCCCTTTTCTGAAGGATGCCTTTGGTATTTATAGAGCTTCGGGTGAAAGGCAGCTTCTCTCTTATGATTGCACAGATGGGATGACTTTAATTCCCTGGCTAATGTGCCGAATATTTGTCACCGAAAACCTGAATGTACTTATTATCATTAGCGGCTGTCAACTTAATTCGGATCCGACCGTCATCAGCTTTTTGTCCCATCGTGATTAATTATGCCTTTCACCCAGATGCGCCCACCAAGTTGCGCCGGCTTTATGCGGCAATTCTTCTTGAGCAGATGTTTGCGAACACAAATCACCGCAAAGCCTTGCGGTAATGCTGCCCTCGACCAATGATTTCCTGTGATTGCTCTTTCCGCCTTGCATCAACTCATATTCTACATAAAAATATAAAGATCAACTGTTTTTATGCGATGAACGCATGCGACCGCAATGTAATAAACTTAATGCTTTTTGGACACAATCTAACACATTTTATCAACACAAACCAGCATTGTTTAAGTACTTAGCACTATGATAACGTGCATGTCTACCCGTTATCAATGACGAGGCTGCGAAGCCTGATCGTCTATGCAATTGCATAGCACGACGACAGGTAAACGATTTACCTTGCGTTATTAAGCGATCGTTTAGTTAGTTACTAAGCAATGAAGCTTGCTAACGATCGTCTAGTGCATGCGTTAAACGATACGCGAGCATCTCATCGTCTACATGATTCATGCAACCAGGTAAATGATTTACCTTGCGATACTAAGCGATCGTTTAGTCAGTTACTAAGTGATGAAGCTCACTGACCTAAACGATCGTCTAGCACACGCGCACGTTAAGCGATCCATGAGCATCTTATCGTCTACATGATGCGATACTCAACGATCATATACCCAATTGTCTAAAACGATACAATCAACTCTTGATCGCATACCCTATCGTTTAACCGATGCATTCAACAGCGATCGCGTACTTCATCTTTACGATGCGATCAACAACGATCGCGTAGCACATCTTCTGCACGATGTGATCAACCCTAGATCGCCTCCTTCCTCGAAGAACAGCAAAGCTTGCCCAGAACTTCAACGAACGACTCAAAACTTCAAACAAACTTTGAATACAGACTCGATTACGATTATTAATGTCCAAAAACGCAGGGGCCTTTACAAACAACTGCAAATATAAAAGGATCTAAATCAAACCGAGGCTAATCATCTAAAAAACATACATTAATCCGCACATCTAAAACAAGTTTACCATTAAACTGTGTAGAAATGCACCCACCATGAATGTAAATCTCATTTCATTGCAACAGAAAAAATTGGAGTATCAGAACCTGACTTTGATACCAATTGAAGGATCTCATATCTAAAAGTTCCATGAGTGCGTTCGGATCGCTCCGATTTAACAGTGACTGAAATACACATTATACATTCAAAACATACAGTTATGTAAACAAACACTAATTATTGGCATGATATGAACAACAAAATAACAAAAGAAAGAGTGTCATACCAGTTGAGGACGTTCTTCAAACTTCAGCACTCAAAGTAGCGGAACCCTCCAAGCGATCTTCCAACATCCAGCAGTAGCGTCAACAACGGTAGCACGAACACGAACGCCGCGGGGATCACACCACCAGTAAAGAGCCCCGGGTATTCTTGGAATGAGAACCCAAAGCGTGGTCTTTGATGAATTTGGTAGAGGAAGGAGGAATACAAGATCATGTAGGCGATAAGCAAGTGGGAGGGAAAAAGGCACTATCGCATAGCACGCTGCTTATCATCTAGGAAAAGCTACACGATCGTGTAGGTTTTACTGAACGATCGTTTAGGAAAAGGTATACGATCGTTTAGCAAAATCGACACACTATACGATTATTTAGGAAAATTGGCACACTATACGATCGTTTAGAGAAGCTATGTGATCGTGTAGGAAACAGTATGCAATTGTTTAGGCACGAGGAGGACGATCATTTAGGCACGAGGCGACTATCGCATAGGCTCTCGATTCTCTAAGCGATCGTTCTCTATTTTCCAACTCGCGCGCTTGCAAATTTTGGGCGATTGAACAACGATTCAAAAAATGAAACAATTTCATTTTTATTTCATCGGTTACAATAACTGACGCATTCCCACTAACCCACGTCCAAACGTGAATTTTGGCTTAATTATCATATAATTAACTAATTAATTAATTAATAAATATAATCATATTATATTTTTATCCTATAGTTTGATATCACATATCTACTATAGTATCTTCTCCTCTACTTGATATAAATCATATTTATATCTAATTTTCTCCAAAATAATGTTTCTCATACATTTAGCCAATTATATCATATATAATTAACCAGTCCAATTATATCATATATAATCGAATTCCTCTTGTCAATTTGAACATTTCAAATTAACCCAAACACTGGTTCTCGACTTTATCCAAGCTACCCAGGTGACTTAATGGACCTGTGGCTCGAAGCTCCAACAGTCCGTGAATAGTTGACTAAACTCTTTAGCCACGAGATCCATCATTCGTTAACTGTTAAACATTCCACTAAAGACCAACAGTTGAACTCTTCTTACCACAGATATATTTCTGTGTCCATTGAATATAACCGATCATGAGTACGATGATCCTTCACAGATGCTCGTAAGTACAGCTGGGCCAAATTACTGTTTTGCCCCTATAGTTACATCTTACTCCTTAAGTACCACTGATTCCTTTAATGAACAATACAACATAGTCCAACTATGTGTGAACACCTCTCGGGCCAAGAGAAGGTGTGTGGCGCTACATCGTTCAAGCCCTGGAATCAGCCCTTAAAGGAGCTATCTATCTACTTACCCTTGCCTTAGAGAAGGAGTGAATTCCATCTTGTGTAGCTAAGTTCCCAGCTCCAAAATCAGACGAATCCCCAAAATGGTAGGTTTGAAGCGGCGACCTGGCCACTAGCACCCATACAAATCAAAGAACCGCCCTCAATGGTAGGAGTTCCCAACTCACTCAGGATTGAGGTCATGTTACCTATGGTCATCCTAGTGAAGTGAAGTCTCTGGCATGAACCGTGTATATAACGAGACGTTAACACTTCGTGGTCAAGTCTTACACAAACTCTTTATATAAGACGCCCCCGCTCGCATGCCCCCAACACGAATGATCAAGATCAGACCATCTGTGACAAGTCACAACACTTGTGACCATTCCACAAAGCGAGCCACATCTGTAGTGTTACCAGGATAAGGTTTCCCTTCTATATCCATATACTACAGACCATTCTGGTCATCACTTAAGACATGATCCACTTGTATGTCACCACATACATGTTTGATTCACATATAGATAACCAAGGATTTAATGTTTATTGGTTTGTGGTAAAGAGAATAAAATAAAAAACTGAGCAAATATACAAGATGTGAAGTAAATATCATATATTAACAATACAAGCGTTCGTACAAACTGTTTACAAACTATAGGACACGAGACTTTAGGGCGCCAACCCCAACACATAGATCATTTTTTACTATTTACTCGAACCTGATCCACTCTTATGTCTCCACATTAAGTTCAAGTACTCATACAATAGTCATGGGTCTTAGTTTATTAGATTTAGACTTTTATACAATTTATGAAATCAATATTAAGTTTATTGATTATAGAAAATGTTTATCATTTTACAAACTGCAAGTTTTAGGACATAAAACTCAACAAAACCCAGGTTATAAAATACTCAGTGGGAGGAAGAGAATATATGATATGACAATTCCACTCATGTTTCTCCCTGAATTTTCACACCGTGAGATTCATGCTTGTCCTCATAGTACCCTGGGAGCATCCCCCTTTAGATAGTGTTTGCATGAGTCAATATCAAGGTGGACCGAGAGAGTATTTATAGTAAATGGGTGAAGGATGTGTGTCAACATGTCCTATGGTCTTCTTCATTGGTTTGCACCGTGAGATCTTCTTACATGGCCTCGTGGCGCCCTGGGAGCGTCCCCTTTCAGATGGTTTGTCTAGTTGGTCAATATCAAGGTGAACTCTAGAATTGGAAAGGAAAAACAGAACCTTGTTGGACATGGTTCAGTCTATGATGAGTTATGCTCATCTTCCAGACTCGTTTTGAGGATTTTTAGTGGAGACTGCATGTTATATTTTGAACAACGTTCCCTCAAATAGTGTTTCTAAAACACCTTTTGAGCTATAGAGAGGCTGTAAAGGTAGTTTATGCCAATTCAAGATGTGGGGATGTCTGATCCACGTGCTAGTGGCTAACCCTAAAAAGTTGGAACCACGTTCAAAAGTTTGCCTCTTTATAGGCTACCCCAAAGAAACAAGGGGTGGATACTTCTATGATCCGAGTGAGAACAAGGTGTTTGTGTTGACAACTGTTATCTTCTTGGAAGAAGACCACATCAGGGATCATAAACCACGAAGTAAACTTGTTTTACATGAGACTTCTAATGAGACTACTGAGAGTTCAACAAGAGTTGTTGAACAGACTGATTGATCAACAAGAGTTGTTGATGTCAGTTCATCTAGTCAACCATCTCAAGAGTTGAGACTACCTCAACGTAGTGGGAGGGTTGTGAACCCACGAAACGCTACATGGGTTTGACTAAAGCCTAAAACATAATGTCTGATGATGGAGTTGAGGATCCATGGTCTTATAAGCAAGCAATGGAGGATGTTGACAAAGATAAGTGGATTAAAGCCATGAATCAGAAAATGGAGTCTATGTACTTCAATTCCATTTGGGAACTTGTGGATCAGCCTGATGGGGTAAAACCTATAGGATGTAAGTGGATCTACAAGAGAAAATGAGGTGTAGATGGAAAGGTGCAAACCTTTAAGGCTAGACTCATGGCAAAGGGTTATACCCAGGTTAAGGGAGTGGACTATAAGGAAACTTTCTCACTTGTTGTCATGTTGAAGTCTATCAGGATTCACCTATCTATAGCCATATTTTATGATTATGAGATATGGAAAATGGATGTCAAGACTGCTTTTCTAAATGATAATCTTGAGAAGACCATCTACATGGCTCAACTAGAGGGATTCATTGTTCCAGATCAAGAGCAAAAAGATTGCAAGTTTAATAAGTTCATTTATAGGATGAAACAAGCATCTAGATCGTGGAACATTAGATTTAATAATGCAATCAAACCATTTGGATTTGATCAGAATGTTGATGAGCCTTGTGTTTACAAGAAAATCGTCAATAGCTCAATAGCTTTCCTGGTGTTGTATGTGGATGATATCCTACTCATTGAGAATGATGTAAGTTTTCTGACTGACATTAAGAAATGGCTAGCCGCCCAATTTCAAATGAAAGATTTGGGAGAGGCGTAGTATATATTAGGGATCCAGATCATTCGGGGTCATAAGAACAAAAGGTTGGCCTTGTCTCAAGCATCATACATTGATAAGATGTTGATCAGATACTCGATGCAAAATTCCAAGAGGGGTTTATTACCCTTTAGGCATGGAATTATTTTGTCTAAGGAACAGTGTCCTCAAGAGGTTGAAGAAATGAGACGGATTCCCTATGCTTCAGCGTTTAGAAGCCTCATGTATGCAATGTTATGTACTAGACTTGACATTTGCTATGTAGTAGGGATTGTTAGTCGATATCAGTCTAATCAAGGATTAAATCACTAGACAACGATCAAAACGATCCTCAAGTATCTTCGGTGAACGAGGGACTATATGCTCGTGTATGGAGATAAGGATTTGATCCTTATGGGATACACAGACCCTGACTTTCAGACTGATAGAGATTCTCAAAAATCGATATTAGGGTCAGTGTTCACTCTGAATGGAGGGGTCGTAGTTTGGCGAAGCATCAAGCAAGGATGCATCACGGATTCCACTATGGAAGCCAAATATGTAGCCGCTTGTGAAGCTGCAAAAGAGGTTGTTTGGCTTAGGAAGTTCCTTACAGATTTGGAAGTTGTTCCAAATATGTCTTTGTCAATCACACTATATTGTGATAACAGCAGGGTTGTGGCAAATTCTAAGGAACCTCGAAGTCACCGAAGAGGCAAGCATATCGAACGGAAATATCATTTGATCAGAGAGATTGTGCATCACGGTGATATGATAGTCAAGAAGATCATGTCGGAGTACAACATTTCTGATCCATTTACAAAAGCTCTCACGGCTAAAGTGTTCGAGGGTCATATGAAGAGTCTGGGTCTATGTGACATGCGACACCTTATCTAGGGCAAGTAGGAGATGATACTAGGGTATAGATATGCCCTAGTTTATTATATATTGTACTTTTTTTATGTATTGTACATTAGTCTCCCGAGGCATTAGGACAAATGGGAGATTTTGGATTGGTGACCTAATTCTCCTAGTGGTCTCGTAAGTTTATAAAATATTTTATTACACATTCTTATTAATAAAATAAATGTTATTTGATTTGCATTTACTTAAATTCAATAAACTAAGATCCGTAGTTATTTCATGTAACTTAAACATGTATAGAGACAATACAAGTGATCATGCCTTAAGTAATAACCTATAATGGTTTGTAGTATAAGGATAAATGAGGGGATAGCTTATCCTAGTGACACTAGATACGCTTGCTTTGTAGATGTTACAAATTGTTTGTAAATGTACAAATGATTGATCCTGACCATTCATGTGGAGACAGCGATGGAGGTTCCTAACAAAGAGTATATATAAGACCGAACCACGAGATGATTAGTCTCTTATATAACGTTGTTGATAATTGAGACTACATTTCACTAAAAATGACCATAGTGGCATGACTTTAATCCTTGAGTGAATGGGAGCCTATGAGAGCGGGTTCCTTTGATTAGTATGGGTGAGAGTGGTCAGATTGCCGACTCAACAAGCCTACCTTTTTTAGGATTCGTCTGATTAGGGAGCTGGGAACTCAGTTACACAAGACGGAATTCACTCCTTCCTCGAAGCAGGGGTAAGTAATAAATTGCTCCCTTAAGAGCTAATTTCGGATCTTGAACATAGTGGCCACACTATCTCTTTGGAAGAGAGGACTCAATCATAGTAGAACTATGACTTATTGTTCATTAGAGGAATCAATGGTACTTAAGGAGTTAGATGTAACTACAGGAGCAAAACGATAAATTGGCCCAACAGTACTTACGAGCGATTTGTGAAAGGTCATTGCACTATTGATTGGTTATATGGACACAGAAATATATCTGTAGTGAGAAGAGTACAGCTGTCGATCTTTAGTAGAGTGACCAACAGTTAACGAATGGTGGATCTCATGACTAAAGAGTTTAGTCAGTTATTTACGTACCGTTGGAGCTTCAAGCTATAAGTCCATGAGGTCCCTTTGGTAGCTTAATGGGTTCAAGTTGAGAATCAAATTCTGGGTTGATTTGAAGTGTTCAAATTAGCAAGAGAAATTTCAATTGTATGTGATATAACTGATATGATGTATTAGATACATTAATTGGAGGAATTAATATAAATATGATTTATATTAAATACCATAAAATACAAAAAGGACTATGGTTTATATGTTTCATATGATGAAATATTAAAACTATGGATTATAAATATAATATGATAACTTGGTTATCATATTTAGATATAATATATTAATTATGATAATGAATTCTTTTCCTCTAATAATCGAATTGAGTGGGAGGTTATTGGAAGTTTTATGGTAACCTTGAGATAAAAAGAAAAATCGTTTTCCAAAATTAGTAGTTGATTCATTCGAGAATATCTCACGAAAAAGGCTATCAAGTAAAAAGTGTTTTTACTAAGCGATAGCGTTGAGAGCATACATGATTGAGCTAAGAGTTGACTATATAATAGTTGCTCGTTTGATCGTTGCGACACGATCGAGTAGGAAAAGTCTATACGATAGGCTTCATCTTCTAAACGATCGAATACATCGTCTTTGCGATAGACAGTCTTCATTATCTCCCACTTACTTGATCATCTACTCGATCGTATACCTCCTGTCTTCCTCAATCCAAGATCATATAGAGCTTACAACTCCTGGATTCTCACACCGAGAATACCAAGGTAACCATTGTGGTGGTGTTCTAAATTCGTTGGTGGATCGAGTTGGACTCAATTAGGTTAGAGAAGCATCTAGTTGTTCGTGTTGTTGGTTGCTCCATTCGTTGCGTTCGAGTGCATTGTTGGATGCATTGGACATTGATTGAGAGATACTTGAAGAAGAGTTCTTCAAAGGTACGCATAATCTATCCCTTGTATCTTCTTGTAGCATGCTGTAATTTCGGTTTATGCATAATCTGTTTGTTTCCGTTTAAATCTGTAAAATGTTTATGTTCATTCTAAATAGGATTTGGAATGATCCATTTCTGTTGCTCATGGAGATCTTTGTTTAGATTTCTTTCACTTCGTCTGCAGCACTTATAACTCCTTCTAACAACTACAGAGTGGGACGCATCCGATAGTGTTACTAGAATAATACACCCAACCTTATTCATATACTATCGATCATTTAGACTATTTACTCGAACCTAATCCACTCTTATGTCTCCACATAAAGTTCAAGTACTCATGTAATAATCATGGATCTTTTAGTTTATTGGATTTATTTCTAAAACGAAATAAACATTTCATATATTCAATATAACTTTATTGAATCAAACTTTTATAACAACTTTATTGATTTATAGAATGAGGTTATTGTTTACAAACCACGAGTTTTAAGACATAAAACCCAATAAAAATAAATATTTCATGTGTACTATATTTGACAAAGTTTATGCATGATTAAATTATAATGTTTAGCAATTAATTTGTAGAAAGTTGAAAAGTATTATTATACTTTTAAATTGAGTGTGACCCTTTAACATTATTTTGATGACCCTTTAACATTATTTTGACTACCACCTAGCTTGTTTATGTTGGGGATGATGCCCTAAAGTCTTGTGTCCTGTGTAGACACAGTTTTTTATGAACACTTGTGATGATAATATATGATTTTTTCTTCACTACTTGTCTTTAACATTGGATGTTTTATTTGCTTTACCACAAACCAATAAATTAAAATCCCTTGTTGTCGTTATGTAACTTAAGCATGTATGTGGTGACATACAAGTGGATCATGTCTTAAGTGATAACCAAATTGGTCTGTAGTATATGGATATAGAAGGGAAACCTTATCCTGGTAACGCTATGGATGCGGCCAACTTTGTGGAATAGTTACAAGTATTGTAACTTGCTACAGATGGTCTGATCCTGATCATTCATGTGGGAACGAGCGAGTGGGGACGTCCTATACAAAGAGTTTGTATAAGACCTGACCACAAAGTGTTAACGTCTCGTTATATAACGTCGTTCATGACAGAGACTTCACTTCACTAGGATGACTATAGGTAACATGACCTCAATCCTGAGTGAGTTGGGAACTCCTGCCTTTCAGGTCGGTCCTTTGATTTTCATGGGTGCGAGTGGCCAGGTCGCCAACTCAAACCTACCACTTTGGGGATTCGTCTGATTTGGGAGCTAGGAACTCAGCTACACAAGATGAAATTCACTCCTTCTCCGAAACAGGGGTAAGTAGATAGATTGCTTCCTTAAGGGCTGATCCTAGGGCTTGAACGATGTGGTGCCACATATCTTCTCATGGCCCGAGAGGTGTCCATACATAGTAGGACTATGTTGTATTGTTCATTAGAGGGATCAGTGGTACTTAAGAAGTTAGATGTAACTGCAGAGGCAAAACGGTAAATTGGCCTAGCTGTACTTATGAGTATCTGCGAAAGGTTATCGTACTGTTGATTGGTTATATCCGATGGACACAAAAATATATCTGTGGTAAGAAGAAATCAGTTGTCGGTCTTTAAAGGAATGCTTGGCAGTTAACAGATGGTGAATCTTGTGGCTAAAGAGTTTAGTAAGCTATTCACATACTGTTGGAGCTTCGAGCCATAGGTCCATAAGGTCCCCTTGGTAGCTCAATGGATTCAAGTTGAGAATCAATTTTTGGGTCAGTTTGAAATGTTCAAATTGACAAGAAGTTCAATTATATATGATATGATTGACTTTATGTATGAGATACATTAATTGGAGGAAAATGCATATAAATATGATTTATGTGGTTGATATGTGATATTAAACTATAGGTTAATGAATATAATATGATTATATTTATTATTTTATTTTGACAATTATAGGATAATTATGCACGTCGTTTTCTCTGTAACTGTGCATTAGTGGGAAGTTCTAATCAGTTTTCGTAACTAAAGAATAAAATGAAAATCATTTTTATTTTGCAAAGATCATGGTTAATTGCTCACGAAGTGTTTGCTGCCTATCGCTTAGTAAATTGAGAGACTATATGATAGCTCATATTTTACTACACGATCGCATACACGTGTGCGCATCTTCTAAACGATCGCCTACGTTTATCTAAACGATCGTCTAGCGCCTGAGCATTTACTAAACGATCGTATAGACGATCACTACTTATTTCCTACATGATCGTGTACACTCTTCTAAACGATCAAGTATTTTGTCTATACGATAAACTAAGCCTTTTCCCACTTGCTTGATCGTTGTTTACAATCCTCTTTTCCTCCTCCCCTCTACCAAATCCGAACAAAACCCACTCTTTGGATTCTCACACCAAGAATACCGAGGGTTCCAAGTGGTGGTGTCTTTCGCTTCTTCCTTCTGTTCATGTGGAGGTCGTTCGTGGTAGACGACCGAGTGTTGGTGAACAATAACTTGACGTTCCAGTGAGAGCACCTGTTCCCTTAGAGAGAGCGAAATTTGCTGAGGAGAAAAGTTCTTCAACTGGTATGTATTCTTTCTCTTGTTCTTTATTTAATCTTATGCTCGTAATTTACAATGCATATCTGTTTGTTTGAATGTAAATGTGGTAATTCTGTCACAATGTCTTTGGAAAGATCCACTTCCGCTCAGAGGTACTCTTGTATAAGAGTTTCTTCAGTTTCTAGTATGAAAATATGTAAATTCCATCATTTTTTGTGGAAGCTTGTAAAATTGATGGTAATTTGAGATATTGTCTAAGCTATAAATATGTGGACATTTTATAAGGTCTTTTCATAAATATATAAGTTAGAACAACTATCTCCATTGGTATGAGGTCTTTTGGGGTCAAACTTAAAAGTAAGGCCATGGGGGCTTATGTTCAAAGTGAATATAATATCATACTATTTTGAAGATATTTAGAGAGTTGTATCTCTAATAAGCAGTATCAGAGTCGTCCCCTAGCTTGGCCACGTTGATATAAATCCTCAAGTATCGAACAAAGATGTAGTGAAGCTTCAAAAGTAGTCATGGTGTGATCCATGATTGAACTTTATTGGATAGGAGGTATGCTCTGGTGAAAAGAAGTTTGCCTAGATAAGAGTTAAATGGATGGATGACTACTTGAAGGGAGGTTCAGTTGGTCCTTTGTTTGAGGGGAGTATCGTTGGGAATGCAACCAAAGTCCCACATTGGTTAGATAAGGAGATGCTCATGGATACATATCTATATAATTTCAATTTATTGAAAGTATAAAGTACTTGTTTTATTGAGCCTATCCAGGATCATGGAAAGAGAAATGAAAATTGAACTTCATGGATGTAGTAGAACTTTTTAAAGGAAACAAAGCCTTAATAGCATTAGTATAACACATCAAATTGATGTAAAGAAATCATTTCTCAATGGTGACCTACCTTCCAAATAATTGTGTAATTAGAACTTTAACAGTACACTAGTAAATATTCATTGATACATGTGTTTACTCAAAGTTGTTTGAGCTAATTGTGTGATTATATGTTTGTACGCTGATAATATGCTTATTTTTGGAACAAACATAGATGTAATCAATAATACCAAGTTGTTATTATTGTCACATTTTGAAATGAATTAGATAAAGGTGAGCTGACGTAATACTTGGTGTCAAGTTTAGAAAAACTTAGAACATATTTTATTTGGGTCAATCACACTACACTGGAACACTGTTAAAGAGATTTGATAGTCATGTTGATGCTCCTGTAAGAACACCTTATGATGCTAATATAAGCCTTAAGAAAAATAAAGGAGATAATGTTTCTCAATATAAATATGCAAAGATTATCGGAAGTGTTATGTTTTTTATGAACTATACTAAACCTATTATTGTAAATGTTGTGAGAAGATTGAATAAATATACACATAATCATGATAAAGATCATTTGGATTGCTCTTCATCATTTATAAAAGTATTTTAATGTTACAGTAGATTATTGTTTGCATTTTAATAATTTTTGCCATATTAGAAGGGTAGTGTATGTTGGGTTTTATGCCCTAAAACTTGTGGTATGTAAACAATGGAACTTATTCTAATAATTCAATAAAGGTGTTATTGAATAGATTTATTTCTTGAATAGAAATCCAATAAACCTAAGAATCCCTTGATTATTGGATGAGTACTTGAACTTTATGTGGAGACATAAGGGTGGATCAAGTTCGAGTAAATAGTCAAAATGATCTATAGTACATAGATAAGGTTGGGTAATTCTGGTAACACTATTGGATACGGCCTGCTCTGTAGTTGTTACAATGAGTTGTAAAGTGCTACAAACGAAGTAATCCTAATTCGTTCATGTTGGACATAAGAAGTGGGGGTGTCCTTGTGCAAAAGAGTTTGTACAAGATCAGACCACGAAATGAGTCATTCTTACTTTATAACGTTGTTTACTATTTAAGACTGACTATTTCAAAGTGATGACCTAGGTAACTTGACCTTAATCTTGAGCTAACTATGAACTCCTGTTTATCTGGAATTGCCCTTAGATTTGTATAGGTGAGGGTTGGCTCAACAGCGCCGACCCAATATGAATGTCATTTCAGGGTTAAGACTGGATAGATAGCTGGGAACATAGGGTGCAAGAGGGAATTCACTCCTACCCACTTTAGAGATAGTAGAGAGGTTGTTCCCTTAAGTGTTGATTTTGGGGCTTGAACAAGGGATCCCGCCCTCATGAGAGGGACTCGGTTTTGTGATTGGATCACAAAATAATTGTTCATTAGAGGGTCAGTAGGGACTTAAGGAACAATAGGTAATTTTGGGGGTAAAACAGATATTTGACCCAACCGTTATTACGAATAACCTGTGAAGGGTTAACTTACTAATCATGGTTATATCGAGTGGACATAATATATCTACAGTGAGGGGAGTTCAACTATGGGCTTTAGTGGAGTAACCCATTAGTTAACGAATGGAGGTTAGATCGGTCTAATGAGTTTAGCCAGTTAATCTCGGATCGTTGGAGCCCATGATCTGTAGGTTCATGAGGTCCCTTGCTAGCTCGGAAATGGATTAGCTTTAGAGTAGTGTGAAAAGTTAATTTGAAATGTTCAAATTAGAATCAAACGGAATTTGGAGAAAATATATTTAAATATGATTTAAATATATGAAGATGAATTTGTGTAAAAATTAATTTAATATTAGATATTAAATTAATTAGAATTATTTAAATTGTTTAAATAATATTATTAATTTTATTAGAAAATTAATTTTTGATTAATTTGTAAAATTAAAAAATTTTTTATTTTAGAACATAAAATATTATTTTAAAATCAATTTTGGATTTTTGGAAAATGAAAAAATTACATAAAACTTGAAAAATGGTTTTTTCAAGTCATTTTCAACTTGCTCACAAGGAATCCACCACCTACTTCTTTGGTTTACACCAAGCATGAGTTGCATCCCATGCAGCATATCTCTTTGCATGATAATCTGCAATATATTAAATAAATTGGAGTGAAGAATGGAAGAGAACCGGCTGAATTTTTGCTGAAAAATTCAGATGAAGAAGGTGTTCTTCAATGGATTCTGTTCAGTGAGTTTTCTCCATATTCCCTTTGATTCTAGCTTATTTTAAGTCCTACAACTCAATCTAGAGCACCAAGAAGATAGTACGGAAGATCTTGTAGTGGTTTACACAAAGATTCAGAGGATTTTGCAGCTGGAAATGGAGATTTTGTTGGTTCGGCCAAGGTATGTTCATGAAACCCATTATACTTTGTTTTTAGCATGTTTCTTTTAAACAAAATTAATGAATTAGAATACTTATGGATCCTGATGTCTTTCGCTGTGTGCTGGTATCCATCCAACAGTGTATGCAAACTAGGTAGCTTAGAATGACGAAGTAAGTTTTATTAGTGGATGTATTCTTATTGGGTAGAGGAGCTATTTCATGGAAGTCTGCAAAACAGACTTGTATTGCAAAGTTCACCATGGAGTTTGAATTTATTGCTCTAGAATTAGCAGGATGATAACTTGTAGAAATACAAGTTATTTATACTGTTTTATTTAGATATTGCGACTAAAAGAAAGAAAAGTTGCGTCGATAGTATATAAATTGGCTAAGAAATGCAAAAATTATAAATTTTCGTCAATACACCCACTAACACCATTGTGATGGTAGAATAGAATGTTTCTGTTTCTGTTTTGCAGGAAATCAGTCACCGCATACGTTCATGGCTCAAGGATAAAATAAACAACACATCTACGTCGCATTGCGCCCATCATTCAGGAATGAAGAGATGATCGATGCAATGACGGCGCATGTGACAATCGATCAAGAGCTCTTAGCGATCAACGCAATTTCAACCGCATGCGGTAATAAAAAACAACACCGCATGCGGCGAACGATCAAAGATGTGAAGAGCAACGCATTTAAGGAGGATTCGGACAAACGTACAGCTTTCAGTTGTGCATTTCTGACGAGCTGATTGCATAACAGAAAGAATATTCACTCCGCCATTTCAGGAACTACCTTAACCATAAAGTGGGGACCACAAAGTCAAAGAGTCAAGCTTCGCCTATAAATAGCTTCTGCAAATTCACTGAAAAACATACATGAATACATAGAGACGTGCATATACTGATTCTGAGAGAGAGACTGGTCTGAAGCGACTGTCTAGAATAGATCCGGGATAATCACGAGACAAGGCCAAGAGGTGAGTCTCCGAGCAAGGAATCCTTCCAATCCCCACCGTTGAAGCTCTATGCGAAGGTCATTTCTACCAGAAGAGCAAGCCTGAGAGGGAAGCTCTCCTCTCCATTACTTCCATACGCTGGCAAGCATAATCTTCGTTTGGGATTCGTGTCAAGACGTTGACACTCTTCCGTATTTGTTTCTATCCTCTATTTTCATCTTTTGTAATTCCTCATTCTCACCATGTATCGAAAGCTTAATTCTATAATTAAATGTTATGATAATTACCATTGTCATCTCTCTGTCTATTTCCATAAATCCATAATTCATTTTCTCCATGATGTTTTCTTAATCTCTTGGGTAAATAGCAAGAATTAAGTGAGTGAGTTAATTGTGTTAAGGAAATAATTAAGTTTAGCTAAAGCATGCTCGACGGCGTCTTCACTTGTGAGAGCAGAAGTGAAGATGTTATTCCGCCTATCGAAAGAGAGTTGGAAGAATGCGTTAACTAAAGTAAGAAGTATTTCCAGAGATGGAAACAACCTTGTGTTCATCACGTTCGTCTCTGTTTCACCATAGAGATATGGGAACACGGCCGATCATCGAGAGGTGTACGCCAAGGGAAAGCGGAACCTTAGTTGTATCTTTAACGCAATTGACAAACTTGCGTTGTTTTTACTATTGACTCTTTCTCTTTCTGCTACATCCATAAAGACTTGTCATCACATACACCGATTCTTTGTACAACTTCACAATCAGTTCTCGAACTCAGTATCCTATATCATGTATCTTGTATCTTATATCATATTAGCTTAGGTTTATTTTATCAATGAAATTTTATTTCACCGCAATTTACATTTCTATATAAACAAACATTCATTATTCATTGTAAAAACCGGTCGCATATATCACATCAGTAACACATTAACGAAAAAATCCCTGTGTTCGACCTCGGATTATTCTGAGAAACTTGCGTTGGAATTATTCTTGATTTCAGCGCAAGGAAACTTGTGACACGCATTACTCCATTGCTTATACTACATAGCATTAATAACACATATATTTAGACGTAGTATCACATAAAATTGTCTTTAATGCATATACTTGTTCATTTATATATTCATATTTGTCCACATGCTTAAAGATAAAGACATAAAGATAAAGATATACAAACATCGTGTCACAGGACAAGGGGTTGGGTAGCTTAGAAGCCTACGGAGAAATGCACCATTGTGGGAGGCATCAGTATGAATGGCTTAGAAGCCTACTGGGAGATGTATCATTTTGGGTGTACATTAGTACTAGTGTCTTTGCACTGTGATTCACAGGTTGCTATAAGAATTGTCAAGAATAGTGTGTATGATGACAAGAGAAGGCATATACACCTCAGGCATGGAGCTGTGAAACAATTACTGAAAGGAGGATTATTTCATTGTAAGGTTTGAAAGGAATTATGCGGATCCGCTCACTAAAGGCCTAATAAGGATGGTAATTCTAGAATTTTCAACAAGTATGGGACTTAAATCATTATAGTGGTCCATAACCTTCTATTTAGGTGGTCTATTGCGATAGACTTGATGATCCATAGCCCTTTATCCTGATGGTCTGTTATGATAGACTTGATGATCCATAGTCCTTCATTTGAGTGGTCCTAGTATGGACTTGATAAACAGAACTAAAACCTTTAAAAATACCATAGCCTTCCTTTGGGTGGTCTAGGTATGGACTTGATGGATAATTGTAAAATCTTCATAACTTAATTTTTTAGTAGATTGTCTTTGACAGACTTGATGAAGTTGGTCCTAGTATGGACTAGAAATGAAGTCTTCATAGCTCAGTTTTGAATGGTCTCTTGTGATAGACTTGATGAAGCAATTAACGTGATTGTGAAGGTGTGGCCGTCTTCTATGGAAAAGTTTAAGGATCTTTTTCTAGAGCTTTCACGTTGACCCAAGGTTTTATGTGCATGGCTTTAAATAGCACGCTTTTATTGCAGAATCGATGAAAATTTAAGGAGTAAAACATGTTATGGAGGTCTTAACCATAGTTATTGAAAGTTCAAAAGGTAACTTACTCTCTCTAATCAAGTTATTGCCCTACTTCACTATGCATCAATTCAAATCGAAAAATATTGTTGTTTAAGTTTATTCTCCTATATCTGCTCAAATAAATTATTTATTATTATTTTTAATTGCTAGTCATTCATGCAGGATTGTTGAGAATGACTAGTCAATTAGTCATTTGTTGGAATGACTTGTAATAAAAGTAGCCAAAGATTTCTAAATGTATTTTCATATTTAATTTAAATTTGAAAATGATTTTCTATATTTAATTTGGATATGAAACATTTTCTTATTTAATTTAGATATGAAACATTTTTCTATTTAATTTAGATACGAAACGTTTTCATATTTAATTAAAATCTTAAACGTTTTCTACATTTAATTTAGAAAAATATTTTTGTTGGATTCTTATAAAAAGAAAAATGGTCGTCTTACTCCATAAGAGTGAATTTTGAGTTTGACATGATATTTTTCTTTATTAAAAATGATTTAATTCTGAGCAAAGTTTCCACTTGATTCCAATCCTTCTTCGACGATTTCACGTTTGAGAAGGGTGTTGTGTTAATCTTGGAGAGCAACCAACTTCTGGCGATTTAACACTGAGGTAGCACCGATTTTGCTTTCAAGGTAGTGGTTCTTTCACAGCACAATAATGATTAAGATCCAGAATTGACGAAAACTAACAGTTTCCATTGTCAATGATGATGCAACTCTATTGGGTGAAAATTTAACTTTTAAAATAAGAGGGAACCATCTTTTAGTTGGAGAATCCCACATTGGAAAATTTGGTATTGGAAGCCTCCCTTATGTACTCCAATATTGAGTTTTGGGTTTGGGTCCCAAAGACTACCCATGTTTTGGAAGGAGTGAAGATATAGACCAGTGTGGGTTCGGTGGACGTCCCACATGTGCACTGTCGCCACCGTCTGTCCGGTCGGTGGGCGAGGCGCGTGTGTGTATGATTATTAATTTTTAATAAAAATATTATTATTTTTATTTAATTTTTATTATTTTCTTTTCTTTTCTTTTAACCGAGAAAAAAAGGGAAAAGTTCCTCTCGTTCGCGCATTGTTCGCTTTCGTCCGCTTCGTCCGTGTGCAAATGTTTCGTCTGCACACGTTCTGAGGCTCACCGCCTTTTTCGCTCCCTGCCGTTCCATGCTGAAGGCTTATAAAAGGCGTGGCCTCAACAGTTCGAAAACAGTATTCATTTTTCCACTTTATTTCATTTTTTCTCTCCTATTCCATTTTAGTTTTCCGAGCAGTGGGTGTAGAAAGAGTGTGTGCTCTGGTCGGTAACGGTGCATTTTCGATCGGGTTTCTTTTGGCTATTTTATCCTGGGGACAATGTGGCAATTTTCAGACCTGCTTGCACACTTGGCCAGAGCCACGAAACGTCTTAAAGAGAGCAAGCTCTACGACTCAGCCTATAACGAGTTTCTATTTTGCAAGTTTTGCTCTTTGCTTGACCGTCGTGCCTTTACCGTTTACTATTCATCGTTTTGAGGGTCCTGTCGTTTCCAACAATTTTAAGACGGTTTCTCCACATCATCAATGGTCCTCAGTAGTAACAATGATGTTATGATATCTAACCTCAACCATCCATTCCGGTTCGAAGGAGCGAACTTGAAGCGGTGGAAGCAAAAGATGCTATTCTTTCTCACCCTCAAGAAAGTTGCTGAAACTTGTACCAGAGCTAAGTCGATCATCCCTTTAGAAGAACCAGCTGAACAACAGATAAAAGAAGCTGCTAACTAGGAGGAGAAAGACTTTCTTTGTAAGAATTTTATTTTAAATGGTTTGACTGGTGATCTGTATGACTACTATAGTACAATGAAGACAACGAATGAGGTATGGGATGGCCTGCAAAAGAAGTATGACACCAAGGAGGCCAGGTCGAAGAAATATATTGTTAGCCGTTATCTCAAGTTCCAAATGACGGATAAAAAATCCGTGGAGGCCCAATCCCATGAACTCCAGAAGATAGCCCACGAGATAATTGCTGAAGATATGCCTCTAGACGAACAATTCCAAGTTTCTGTTATTATTGATAAACTGCCCCCTTTGTGGAAGGACTTTAAGAACACTTTGAGGCATAAGATCAAAGAGTTCTCTTTGAAGAGTCTTATAACCCAACTAAGGGTCAAGGAGAAAGCTCGGAAGTAGAACCAAAGGGAAGAGGTGAACGCATTACCTAGGAAACTCGCCTTTGCCGTGGTAAAACCTGACAAAAAATCTAAGGGGACAAAGAGGAAAGGTCAGAATCATGGCTCCAGCAACCAGAACCAATAGAAAAAATAGAAGCCCCTTTCACGAGAAAAGTTAAATTTCCTGTCTCTTATACACATCTAGATGTGTATAAGAGACAGGGTCAGAATCATGGCTCCAGCAACCAGAACCAACAGAAATCCCCTTCAGGAAAAATAGTACACATGGCTAGAAACTGTAGGAATAGGCATCGTCCTGCTGGTCAGGCGAACCTGACAGAAGAACCGTTAGTTGCCATGATCACAAAAGTAAATGTGATCGGTGGTTGTGAAGGGTGGTGGATAGACATTGGCGCTATGCGCCATGTCTGTCACGACCTTAGTCTATTTAAAACTTATACTGAAACTAAGGATAAGAATATTCTATTGGGAGATCACCACTCCACAAAAGTTGCTGGAACTGGCAAGGTGGAACAGAAGTTTACCTCTAGGAAGACCCTCACATTGAAGGACGTTTTGTACACTCCAGAGATAAGAAAGAATTTGTTTTCGAGCTATCTACTCAACAAAGTTGGGTTTACTCAAACTATAGGGGCAGACCTATATACCCTTACCAAAAATAATGTATTTTTAGGGAAAGGGTATGCAATTGAAGGAATGTTCAAATTAAATTTAGACCTTAATAAAATGAAATCTTCTGTGTATATGTTGTGTTCTATGAATATTGGCATGCTAGACTTTGTCATGTGAATAAGAATTTAATTAGTAACATGATTAAGCTGGAAATGATACCTAAGTTATCCACGAATGATTTTGATAAATACAAGTATTGTAGTCAGGCTAAAATTACTAAAACTCCGTATAAATCTGTATTTAGGAGTTTTGAGCCTCTAGATTTGATTCATTATGATGTTTGTGAATTTGATGGCATCTTGACTAGAAACAGTAAAAGATATTTCATTACCTTTATTGATGACTACTCTTATTTTACTTTTGTATACTTGCTGAAAAACAAAAGTGACACTTTTGATGCCTTCAAACTTTTTGTTTCTGAAATAGATAATCAGTTTAATAGAAAGGTTAAAAGACTTCATAGTGATAGGGGAACCGAGTACGACTCGGATAGTTTTAGTGAGTTCTTTAACTCACATGGAATAATACGCGAAAAGATCGCACCTTATTCTCCTTAAATGAATGGAAAAGCTGAAAGGAAAAGTAGAACTTTAGCTGAGCTAGTAGTTGATATTTTACTTAGTTCAAGAGCCACGTCTTATTGGTGGGGTGATATCATCCTTACCGTGTGTTATGTCCTAAATAGAATCCCAAAATCTAAAAACAAAACTTCACCTTACGAAATTCACAAGAATAAGAAACCAAACTTGTCCTACTTTAGAACATGGGGTTGTCTAGCCTTTGTAAGGATTCTAGACCCAAAAAGGAGAAAGTTGGTTAATAGAGCTTATGAGTGTGTCTTTATAGGTTATGCCTTAAATAGTAAAGCCTACAGGTTCTATGATCTAGTGAACCAAGTGATCATTAAGTCAAATGATGTCGACTTCTTAAAGATAGATTTCCTTTTAAATCAAGGAATAGTGATGGCTCTGGATCAAGTAGTATAACCCTAGTTAGAAATCCTAACCCTAGAGAGGAAACTGACCCAGAACCTAGAAGAAAAAAAAGAACTAGAACTGCCAAAGATTTCGGAAATGACTTCCTGACCTACAATGTAGAAGAAGACCCTAAAGATCTGAGAACTGCCCTGTTCTCAATAGATGTCAACCTATGGCAAGAAGCCATAAATGATGAGATGGACTCACTTGAGTTAAATAGGACTTGGCACTTAGTAGATCTACCCCCAGGCTATAAGGCAATATGGTGCAAATGGATCTTAAGGAGGAAACTTAGACCTGATGGGACTATCGACAAATTTAAAGCCAGGTTAGTAGCAAAGGGCTTTAGAACAAAGAGAAAACGTAGATTTCTTTGACACCTTCTCCCCTGTCACTAGAATTACCTCTATCTGTGTCATATTCTCTCTCGTTGCCCTTTATAACCTCGTAGTACATTAGATGGATGTAAAGACCGCTTTCCTAAACGGTGAACTTGAAGAAGAGATTTACATGGAACAACCTGAGGGTTTTATTGTCCATGGTCAAGAAAATAAGGTGTGTAAATTAGACAAATCTCTCTATGGACTAAAACAAGCTCCTAAGCAATGGCATGAAAAATTTGACAACCTTATCCTATCTAAAGGTTTCAAGGTCAATGAAAGTGATAATGCATCTATTATAAGTTTGATAATAACCTCTGCACTATCTTATGTCTATATGTAGATGATTTATTGATCTTTGGGTCGAACTTGCACATCATAAATGATGTAAAATCATTATTGAGTGTAAACTTCGACATGAAAGACTTAGGATAAGCTAGTGTAATCTTAGGCATATAAGTAAATAGGTCTGAAAAGGGAATTTCTTTGGATCAATCTCACTATATAGAAAAGATTATAAAGAAATATAATTACTTTGAGTATAAACCAGCCTGTACTCCTTATAACCCTAGTGTCAAGTTGTTCAAGAACACTGGTGACAGTGTTAATCAATCTGAGTATGCGAGCATTATAGGCAGTCTTAGATACGCTGCTGACTGCATTAGGCCTAACATAGCTTATGTTGTAGGATTACTTTGCAGGTTTACAAGCAGACCTAGGATTACATTATCAAAAGTTTTCCGTTATCCTAGAAGGGTTTAGCAATGCTGATTGGAACTCTCTTTCGGATGATTCAAAGGCTACAAGTGGCTATATCTTTAATATAGCTGGCGGAGCTGTCTCTTGGAAGCCCAAGAAACAGACTATTTTAGCTCAATCTATGATGGAGTCAGAAATGATAACAATAGCGACAGCTAGTGAAGAAGTAGGTTGGCTTAGAAGTCTGCTATCAAAGATTCCTTTATGGGAAAAGCCCGTACCAGCCATATTGATCCATTGCGATAGTACTGCAGCAATCGCAAAAGTTCAGAACCGTTACTACAATGGAAAGAGACGTCAAATATGTCATAAGCACAGTACCATTAAAAAGTTTCTCACTACTGGTGCAGTTAGAGTGGATCACATATGAACTAATGAAAATTTGGCAGATCCTTTGATGAAAGGACTGGTCAGAGTAAATTTTTTCAGAACCTCGGAAAGAATGGGACTAGTACCTATAGAAAGATGAATCACAGTGAGGAAAACTCAACTTGTAGACTGGAAATCCCAAGAAACAGGTTCAACAGGTAATAACTGATCATGAGTGATATATAGTGAATCATGCTAAACCAAACACAGAGTTCCATTTCTATGACTTAAAGTATGAGCATGATATCTTGAAGCGTAAGAAAGGTTGAACTCAGTTTTTAATGAGATCTATACTTGATGACAAGTGGGGTATCTAACTACAGAAGTACTCTTGATAGACTCACCTGTGTGAATGTGGAAGTGAGGGTCGATTCCTATGGAGTTTTTAGGCAAACTCTCTAGAGCATTCACTAAACCGGGATACACGTGCTAGGCCTTAAAGCACGGGCTTTCATATTACACCATAATGACACGTGCGAGATGCTGTTAGAGATAGAGTTCAAAACCAAGGGTCATTCTAGTATATTCTGAATCATCTACACTATGTAAAGGTTCAAGTCATAAGACACCTTTGCTTATGCACAGTGTTGTATAGACTAAAATTGCTCGATGAAAATCTTTTCTCTCTTTCTCTTTTTGATCAAATTTCTAAGTAGGGGATTGTTGGGTGAAAATTTAACTTTCAAAACAAAAGGGAACCGACCTTTTGGTTGGAAAATCCCACATTGAAAAATTTGGTATTGGAAGCCTCCCATATATACTCCAATATTGAGTTTTGGGTTTGGACCGCAAGGGGTACCCATGTTTTGGAAGGAGTGAGGAAATATACCAATGTGGGTTCGGTAGACGTCCCACACACGTGCCATCGTCGATCGGGCGGGACAGGGCGTGTGTGTGATTATTAATTCTTAATAAAAATATTATTATTTTTATTTAATTTTTATTATTTTGTTTTCTTTTCTTTTAACCGAGAAAAAAAGGGAAAAGATCCTCTCGTTCGCGCGTCATTCGTTTTCGTCCGCTTCGTCCGCGCACAAGCGTTTTGTCCATGCATGTTCTGAGGCTCACTGCCTTTTCCGCTCCCTACCGTTCCACGCTGAAGGCCTGTAAAAGGCGTGACCTTCAGCAGTTCGAAAACACAATTCATTTTTCCACTTCATTTCATTTTTTCTCTCCTCTTCATTTTAGTTTTCCGAGCAGTGGGTTTAGAAAGGGTGTGTGTTTCGGTCGGTAACTGTGCATTTTCGATCAGGTTTCTTTTGGTTGTTTTATCCTGGGGACGACATGGCAATTTTCAGACCTGCTTGCACACTTGGACAGAGCCGAGAAATGTCTTAAAGAGAACGAGCTTTGCGACTCAGCCTATATCGAGTTTCTATTTTGCAGGTTTCGCTCTTTGCTTGACCATCATGCCTTGATCGTTTACTGTTCGTCGTTCTGAAGGTCCTGTCATTTCCAACAAACTCATGATTGTATGAACTCCTATGGTGATTTGTTGCTTGCAACGAAAGAAAAGCTTCATTAAAATGGCAGTTGGTCTTGTCGAATTTGGAATTTGGTGAGGTGATAACTCTTCATGAAGGTATCTCTAACAAAATTGAAGTCGGTCTCATCTAGGTTGATTCTCTAATACTTTGAAAACTTTTAATAGGAAATGAGTGTTTCATGAATGAAATATAGTGATGCTAAAAATAATAATAATCATAAACATCATCTAATCTAAAAATTTGAAAAAGTCCTAATAATAATAATAATAAACATCATCTAATCTAAAAATTTGAAAAATAAGAAATTAAATTTCTATTCAGTAACTATTTCGTTTTTGTTTTTAGTTTTTGAAAATTAAGTCTATTTTCTCTCTATTTTTTTCCATCATTTGCATCTTCTTAAGTACAAGGGTCGAATTCCTAACCAAATTCCAAAAATAACAAGTATTTAAAAGCTATTTTTTTAGTTTCCAAAATTTTGCTTCATTTTTTAAACCATTAGTAAAAAGTAGATAACGAATGAACAAATTTAGAGGTGCAAGTAATGTTTATAGACTTAATTTTCAAAAACTAAAAATCAAAACTCCATTTGATAACCATTCTGTTTTTTAAAATTGTCTACATCATTCACATTTTTTACAATGATTTGTATATTTCTAAAGTACATGGTTGACTTCTTAGCCAAATTCCAAAAACAAAAACAACTTTTTTAAAGTTACTTTTTTTAGTTCTCAAAATTTGGCTTGATTTTTTAAACCATTGGTGAAAAGTAGATAGCAAATGAAGAAATTTGAAGATGGAAGTAGTGTCTATAGACTTAAGTTTTAAAAATAAAAATAAAAAATAAAATGATTATTAAATAGGGCCCAAATAATTACTAAATAGGACCTAATTAAGTCACTTCACATATTTGAGAAACGTAATTAAAATTAAAACGAATATATTTGGTACAAGTCACAAATATTATTCAACTCTATCGACCTTATTTATCTGCATCTGGAGTATAACTTGTGGGAGACTATACTATATCTATGCTGTACATCAAAGGACCGTAGTTTCAATCTTCACCTACATTTGAATGGTAAACAAAAGGTTTAAAAATATATTTTTATCTCTACACTTTTAGAAAAATAAAAGTTTAGTACATGTACCATTAAACTGGTAACATTTTAGATCTTAAAGTTTTGTGTAGGTAACAATGGAGCCTACATACTTTAAATTTTGAAACAATTTAATCTCACTATTATTAACCATATCAAAATAAAATATTAATATTTATTGTGTAACAACATAGTATTAACACATTCAATCCATAATCAATTTATTGCTCTATATATGCACACAAAAAATATATATATATATTAAATATTAACGATATTTCTTAAGATAGGAGTGAATCGTCACAAATTTAAAGTATAAGTCGTCTAAAATGTTATATACTGAAAGGTTTCATTTAAATAACGGTTTCTTTTTTAGTTTTTGAAATTTATATGTTTCCTCCAAAAATTTCAATCATGGTCTTTCTTTTTGTTAGAGTCAAATTCTAAAACACAAACCAATTCTTTAAAAACTAAAGTCCCGCTTGATAATCATATCGTTTTTGTGTTTTGAAATTTGTGTTTATTTTCTTTTAACTTCTTTATCATAGATTCTTAGCTAAATTTGAAAAAAAAAAAGTTTTTAAAAACTATTTTTTAGCTTTCAAAATTTATTTGGTTTTTGAAAAAAACTTCTAAAAAATAGATAATAAAAAAAAGAAAGCCAATAAATCAAAGTAGTACTTATAAGCTTACTTTTCAAAAATTAAAAAAAAAAAAAATCAAGTGATTATCAAAGAGGCCTAATTTTTATAATTTTCAAAACTTTTTTGGTTTTCTAAAAGTATGAGGAAATTTAATGTTTATGGTATGGGTAAAAGTAATATATATAAACTTAATTTTAAAAGAAAAAAAAGAAAAAAGAAAAAACACATGACAAACCTAATAGTTCTTTTTAGACTAACATTGATCAATCAGAGAAATTATAGCCTAAATTCCTCATCAAGAATGAAGAATATTACCTAGAAAAAACTCTTTCTAGAACGAAGAATGACTTTTAGAGGATGCCAAAGCCACACAAGCATGATCAGCTTTGTTCGCCTCTCAGGGAACATGACAAAAACTCGGAGTAGTAAAAGACTTGCCTATAAAAATAATGTCCTTTACAAAAACCATAATATTAGAAAGGGAAGAATTCATCACGTTTGATGAGGTTGATAACCTACAGCGAATTAGAATCAACCTCAACCTAAGGTTGGACCCATCCCATTCTTGATTGATTGCGCTCAAACCCTCCAAAATGGCCTCAACTTCTAGAAGATTAATGTCGCCAGAGCGAAGGGTAAATTTGCAACCAATCAAGAGCACCTGATCATTGTGATCACAAGCAATCTACCAAGCCCACCTCTACCCTTCGGGTAAGACCATGCCACATCCATATTAAATTTGTTGGTTTTTTGACCCTTAATCTAAAATTAATTAATTTTAATTAATTAATATTTTAATAATAACAAATTTGTTTTTATTTATTAATAATTTGAGTACTTTTAAGTTGCATAGAAGTCAAAACAACGATTTCAACACAATTTGAATCACTCAAATCGAAGTTGAAACGGAAAAGATATAGTCAAAACAAGCTTAACGGAAAAATCCCAATCTGTTGACATGACAGATTTTTTCCATCAAAGCGGACCAATTGGAAGGTGCCACTTAGAGCATGGAAGGAAGGATATGATTTTTGGATTAGTTTAAAAAAATGAATATAATATTATTTTATGTTTGTGTCTAACAGCTAGTTAAACACATAATGGATTTTTGCTTTTTGTTAGGTTTTAAGAGAAAATGTTTTTTTTAAAAAAAATATTATTATATTATTTTATGTTTGTGTCTAACAATTAATTGTTTTAAGAAAAAAAAATGTTCATCATTCATTTTTTTTTTCAAGATCTAAAAGCCCAAATTGAATTTAATTTCCACATACTTCTCTCTTTATTCAAATTCATATTCTTCTCCAAATTTTCAACAACAATTTTTATTAATTTTCAATCCTCTCTAAAGACAAAAAAAAACTTTATTGTTACTCTCTCCAAGCTTCAATTTTCTTCTTTTCATCTTCTTCTTGAGATAGATATTTTATATTGTGAGGATTGATTCGTTGTGAGCTAAAATTTGTAAAACCACTCTATTGAGAAAGTTGTATGTGTGCTCTTTAATTTTTCAAACTTTTGTAAGAGTTGACTCTTGATCTCAGAAAAAAGAGTTGTTGTAATGGTTTGACTCTTAACTGTGGAAATGATCGGATTTGTTTTTGCACCCAGAAAAAGAACGATGTAGTAGTTCGACTCTAAGTTGTGGAAAGAGTCAAGTTCGTAGTAACATATCCAAAAGGAGCTTGAGAAATGGATGTAGGTCAGTTGTGTCGAACCACTATAAAATTTCTAGCGTCAATTTCTCTTATCCTAATACTACTTTAATTTTGAAATTAATTTGCTATTAGATTTTTTTGCTTGAAATTAATTGCAATTTTCATTCTTGAAATTAGTTGTTCATTTTGGTTTATTTTGATTGGTGGCTAACTTTATATATTCATTACCAATTTTGTTATCAAAATCAAATAGGATACTTTAAAATATTACAATTAATTTTTTTTTATTGTTTTGGATTGAATTTATTTGCTTAAAAATATTGTTTAAATTACTTGTTAGCAAAATTCTCTTAATTTGTTTTATTGGGCCCACATTAGAAAAAAGTTTTCATTAGTTTAAATAAACCCTAATCACCCCCTCTAAAGTTGTCATACTAATCCTACAAAGTTAATTTGCAACAACTAAGGGCACCAATAGAGATGAAGGGAGGAACTGGAAGGGGAAGGGAAATCAGGGGAAGCCAACATGCCTAGAGACCTATCCAAATCAACCAAATGCCTCTCGATTAACCCCTGCAAAGAGAAGACATTAGGGGCTCCATTCTTGAAGCAGGTCTCATTAGGAAAACTCAACAAGCACCAGAAGATGATCAACATGCGATCGATCTCCTCCCCAGAACTTGATCCTTTCCAGAGGTCCCAATAGTCCAAAGGTGACATCCAACCCCTACCAACACCAAACATGCCAACATAAAGATGACATGAACAATTTTCAAATAGAACGAGAAAGCTTACACTCCCACGTGATATGACTAGTGTTGGGGTTGATACCCTAAATCTCATGGGTCCTCTAATTTGTAATTGTAATGTACAAAAAATTATTTATCTAATAAAAACTGAGGTATTTTATTTGACATTTAGTAACATTAACCACAAAACCAATAAACTAATATCCAAGATTATCTTCTATAACTTGTACATATATATGGAGACATGTAGGTGAATCATGTTCAAGCGATAACCTAAATGGTCTGTAGTAGATGGATAAGGCTGGATATCTTATCCTGGTGATACTACAAATACGGTTCGCTTTGTAGTTGTTACAATTGTTGTAAAGTGCTACAAATTATCTGATCCTCATCATTCATGTGAGGACATGGGAGCCGGGGTATTCTATACAAAGAGTTTGTATAAAATCGAACCACAAAATGAATAGTCTCGCTATATAACACTATTGATAGAAGAGACTTACATTTCATCATGATGACCATAGGTGACTTGACCTAAATCCTGAATGAGTTGTGAACTCCTGCCTATGAAGGCGGTCTTTTGATTTGCATGGGTGAGAGTTTCCAGTTCGCCAACACAATATGCCTACCATTTTAGGGATTTGTCTGATTAAGGAGTTGGGAATGCAACTACACAAGAAGAAATTCACTTATTCTCTATAGTTAGAGTAAGTAGAAAAATTGCTCCTTTAAGGGCTGATTCCGAGGCTTGAACAATGTAGTGCCACACCCTCTTCTGCCCTGAGAGGAGTTTGGTCATAGTTGGACTATGACTTATTGTTCATTAGAGTGATCAATGGTACTTAAAGAGCTAGATGTAACTAAAGGGGCAAAGCGGTAATTTTGGCCCAACTGTATTTATGAGTAATTTGTGAAGGGTCAACACACCGATTGATTATATCCAATGGACACAAGATATATCGTAGTGCGAAAAGTGCAATTTTCGGTCTTTTGTGGAGTGATCGGCAGTTAATGGAAGTTAGTTAATTTAATTAAAGAGTTTAATTAATTAATCAAGTACCATTAGGGCTTTAAACTATAGGTCCATAAGGTCTTCTTGGAAGCTCAACTGAGATTATTAAGAATTAAATTAATTTTTGATTAATTCGAATTGTTCAAATTCTTGAGAAAATTAATTATATATGATATAATTTTTATGATGTATTTGATTTATTATATATAAAGTTTCATTTGAGAGAAAATAAATATTTGAATATGATTCAAATATTAATTATATGAATATGATTCATATAAAAATTATAGATTAAATTTAATATGAATTTGATTCATATTAAATGTTATAGGTTAAATGAGAGAATAATAAACTATAGCTTGTATTATATATGATAATATAAACTATAAGTTATGTGTTATATTTGATCTAACATGAAGTTTATTTTATATATATATGTTAATTTAAACTAAATTAAAATTTATTTTAATTAATTTAAATTAAGGAGGGAGTTACTCCCTCCATCCCACTCTCTCGTGGGTATCGTGAAAGTGTTTTTCATGATAAGTTTTTCTTTTGGATAGGAGTTGGAGACCTTTCTTGATAATAGAACTTCCCAATTTTTTATCTCTGAGAAACTCATCCTTTCAATGCATCTCTCCTTGAAAAAATTAAGAGCAAAGCCCACACTTCTTGTTTGATTTTTTGCTCTATAGAGAATAGAAAGGAATCAATGTTAGTGGTGTTCATTTGGTGTTATTATGCTTGGAGATATTGTTCGTTGAGTTCGTGCAGTATATAGGAGAGGAGAGCGAGAAGACTTTGTGACTTCAAGGGTAAGTTCTCTATGGTCTTCTCGTGTTCTATAAAAGCATGCTATAGGGTATTGATTGTTTATTATGCTTTGTTTTTGTGACATCTTCTGATTTATTTATGTTCTGTAAAATTAATTGAGAGACACGATTGCATATTATGCTTTCGCACGGGTTTTTCAAAACTTAAATTGGTATTAGAGCCAGGTTAAGTCTCTTGATTTCTTTTCTAAACATTAAAATTAGATTTAAGGTAGGTGCATTAAGATCTACATGGTTGATGTATGTTCTGTTGGTTTACGTTGTGAATGTTTATGAAATTGGCATATTGGGTTGTTTTCTGCTTTAATTTCCTCGGTTTGTAAGGGTCCATTGTATTTTTTAAGGGTATTTCTTCATGCTATCGAGTCTGTATTCATGTCCATGTCGTTCATGATTCTAGCTTCAATTTGGAGAAGATCGAAGCATTTCTAATGAACTCGGAAGAAGGCAGTACCCCAAAGTGCAACTGCACCCTTGTGTAACGCCACGACGCTCGAGAAAAACCACATGGAGCACAACGGTGCTCTTCACAGAGTGCCGCAGTACTGTGCAACTTTCCGCTAAGCGCCCCTGTGCTCTGACCATAACACTGCTACGCTCCAACGGCGTACGCACTATTGGCTTCAAAATTCTTTAATTGAACTTTTGTAGGTATGATTCAAGAAACAATTGTTACGTGGACTTCAAATGAGGAATTAATTCAAATTAGAATAACTAGTATGACTTAACTTATTTTGGTAACTTTATATTTTTGAATTATTGAGGAAAATATTTCCATTGGAATTTTTATGGAATACTTTTTAAGGATTATGCTCTTGAAAATTTGCTAATATTTTGAAATTTGTCTATGATCTCTATTATATTGGTTCTTAGATTTAATGTCATAAAAATGATTGTATATCTATCTATGTGATATTTGTCTTTATTGCTTATTACTTGGCTTTTTGGCCAATTAGATGTCTACTTTATCCTTATGTTTTTCTTGATAAGTTTTGAGGAAAAGGATGTTGAGTTTTACAAAAGATTACCATTATTTTGATGATTAAGATATGTTATTTATCCTATGTTGAGAAGAATTGATAATTGAGCATATTTTTTTGGAAAAGTTGTTAATTTCTTTTCCATAAGGGGAATATTTATAAAATTAGTACTTTTTTGAATCCCCGGTAGCATTTTGTTTAAAATTGGTAAGAAAATATTCATTTTAGTTGATACCATGCTTATATTGATTGACTAATGTTGATTTGCTATTATTTGGTATCATTTGCTTTTCAACAATTAATGTTTATTTTCTAATATTTGATATTTTGGTATCTCTATTGTTTGAATTTTACTTAAATGATTTTTTCTCCTTGGTTTTGATTAACATATTTCTTATTAAAAGGAGAATGCTTGTTTTGAGGGGGAGTTATACATCTTTATATATGAATTTCATATTTGAACGAAATTGATTCCCAAATTGCTATATTGTTTTGTACCCCTCTTGCATATTATTGTTTATCCTTTCAGGGATAGTTATTGTATTTGGAGTAAAATTATATTTTAAAAATTTATTTGATATTTCTACCCCAAGTTGAACTATTGTGCTAAATGTCTTTTTGTCCTTTATTAAGGAAGAGTATTCAATTGATTTCAAAAAGGGGAGAAATTTATGAAATTAATCTTAAATAGAATTAGCCTAAACTTTGTTGATTCTTTATGATGCCTCTAGAATTTACAATGTTGTTGCTTGTTATATTTCTTTTAGAAGGCACGTAGATAGGAGAAGAAATGCAAATTATGTGTTCATATTTTACAGAGAATGTTATTGTTTATTTTTCTTAATTCTGCTTTTTTATTGATTCCAAAAGGGGGAGATGTGATAAGAAAAATAAAAGCATGTTGTTATTGAATATATTCTTTATGTTCAAGTGAATTGAAATTATATGTCTGTTAATTATGCATCAAGACCATCTTTTATATCACATACCTATTTGGATTTCATTTTTTTTTACTTATTTGTCATCATCAAAAAGGGGGAGATTGTTGGCTTTTTTATCATACCTCAAATTAATTCATTTTAATTAATTAATTAATTTTTTTTATGATAACAAACTTGTTTTTATTTATTGACAATTTGAGTGTTTTGAAGTGTCTATTTCATAGAGCTCGGATCAACGATTCCAACACAATTTGAATCGCTCAAATCGGAGCTCAAACGAAGAAAATATAAGCGAAACAAACTTAATAGAAAAATCCCGAGCTGATGACATGACATTTTTTTTCATCAAAGTGGACCAATTGAAAGATGCCACTTGGAGCATGGGAGGAATGACACATGATGGACTTTTGATTTTTGGATTGGTTTTAAAATGAAATACGAACTTAAAAAGAAAATGTACTTAATATTATTTTATATTTGTTTAATGGTTAGATTTGGACACATGGTGGCCATTTTCTTTTTGTTGGTTTTTAAAAGAAATTATTTTTAAAGATATATTATTGTATTACCTTTTTGTATGTAACGGTTAGTTGAGTTTAAATCTCCACCATTGATTTTTCTTTTCCAAGATCCAATGGCCAAATTAAATGTGGTTTTCAACAATTTTTACTCTCTATTTAAATTCATCTTCTTCTCCAAATTTTAACAATAATTGCACATTATTTTCAATACTCCATTAAAACACAAAGTCTCCATTGTTGCTCTCTCCAAGCTTCAATTTTCTTTTTTTTCTTTCATCTTCTTCTCGAGAGAGATATTTTATGTTGTGAGGATTGATTCATTGAGGACTTTAATTTGTAAACATACTCTTCAAGAGAGTTTTTCTCATGTTATTCTTCAATTCTAAAAATCTAGTGTAAGGTGTTGCTCTTGATCCTGAAAAAGAGCGATTGTAACGGTTTGATCGTTATCCGTGGAAATGATCGAGTTTGCTCTTGAACTCGCAAAAAGAGCAGTATAGTGGTTATCTCTAATCTGTGGAAAGGATCGGTGGAAGTCTTATCCAAATACCCAAAAGGAGTCTTGGAGAGTGGAGTAGGGATTTCGAACCACTAAAAATTTTGGTGTTATTTCTCTCTAGCCATCTCCTATTTAATTTTGCAGTTATGTTATTATAGTTTGTTGTATGAAATTAATTGCAATATTTATTCTTTAAATTAATTACTCTTATTGGTTTATTTTGATTAGTTGTCCTTAAATTTCTATATCCATTATCAATCTTTTTATAAGAATTAAATAGGGTATTTTAAAGTGTTTGTTAATTTCTTATTTAACTCAAAAAGAAATTATTTGCATAAAATTCTTGTTTAGCAAAAAGTATATTGATTTGTTTAATTGGGTCCACTTAGTAAAATGTTTCAATTAGTTTACTTAAACTCTATTCATCCCCCTCTAGGGTTGTCATACCGATCCTACACGCGCTCGTTTGGAAAATTCGTGAGACATGCGTTCGAGCCCTGAGGAAAGCAATTTGTAGCAGTTTTTTATTCTTTTATTTATTTAATTGTGGTTAATTAAATTATTATAAGTGTTATAATAATTTAATTAAAGTTATATATGCTAATTTTGGACCACAATTGCTATTTTATTTGATTGTGCATGTGATGTATGATTTTATTTAATTATATGTCATATTGTATGTCACATAGTTATATTCCATCTTAGGATAAACATTATTCATGCATCATGTTTATTATAAATGTTATAATATATAGTTGAATAAATTATTTATAATATACTCATGCATCATATAATATAAGAGTTATAATAAATGAACGCATACATTAGTGAGATTACCATGCATCATTTATATTATAAATGTTATAATACGTAGTTAGCATGTATGGATATATGTTTTTTTTTTCATTACTTTAGTATATAATAGTTATGCATTGTATGTAATGAAAAATGGGAATTGCATTAAGCATAACATTACTTTAGGTCATTTATAAATGTTATATTTTTACAAAGCATGTCATTAGATGCCATCTTAGGTTTTAATTTGTTTCATTTACACTTTATAATTGTTATAAATTAAATGAAATTAGAAATTAAAATCAATAATAAAAAATCGCATGCTCATATAGTTTAAAATCATTTTCTAAGTAGTTTAAAATATGATTCACATTACACCTATGATCATATTATTTCTAATAAGATTAGAAATAGGTTTAATTTTTTAATTTGTTTAATAGGATTAAATTAATTTGGAATAAAACATTAAATTTGTAAAAAATGTATCTATAAGGAATTTTTGTCTGTGGACAGTTCTGTCTAAGCTGGGGTATTTAAAATGACAGAAACAGAACACCCCTACTTAGCAACTGACCTAGAAAGTGAATTAGATAGATTTATTACAAGCATGCAAGATTGATTAACGTTTGTTAAAGCGTTTAATGAACAATAATCAATATTGTTAACTATCCAAAGTAAATGTTACTTTTGAGCAAATTAAACAATCTATTAGTAAAATAATTAGTCGTATTTTTCTAAGTTAGTTAACTCGAGGTAAAACACTCAGTGGGAAGAAAATGGGGTATATGATACTTCAATCTTCTTATCACGTTTCTCCCTTAATGTTCGCACTGTGAGACCTATACTCGACCTCGTGGCACCTTTGCTTATGTCCTCCTATAGATGGTTGTCAATAATATGGTGAATGGATAGAGTGTTTATAGTAAGTGAAAGCGGGACGTGTGTCAACACATCCCACGGCCCCTCTCATGAGTTTGTAGTAAATTTTCATGCTCGGCCTCAAGACACCTTTGCTTGTGTCCCCCCTAAAGGATGACATTTGCATAACCTTTTACTCAAACTCTAGAAATGAATAGGGTCCCTTTAGTTTTTGTCCCAATCGATTTTTCCCTAAGTTGGCTCATTGCGGCAGAACTCTAGAATCTAAAATGAGGGGTTACACTTACAAGAGAAATATTAAAATAGTTAACAATTTTCTGGATCGAACAATGATGACTAATAATTATAGAAATAAGAGTTGTTCTGGTATCACATAGAGTGCATTAAAATTATTTGCAAATTTGATTGGTTTTTCAAATTGGGTAATGCTTGTTTAATTAATATAAATAAATTGTATGTTTCAGCGATCTTTACAATATGACTTTTGCTACATTGAATATGCTTGCTGTCGGTAAATTAAACAACGATAACTATAAAACTTGCAAAAAAGCAATCAATACAGTTTTAATCATCAATGACCTACCATTTGTCTTGGTTGAGGAGTGTACTCCAATCCCACCAGCCAATACCACCCCAAATATTTAGAAGGCATATGAACGATGGGTTCAGACAAACAAAAAGGCCCAAACTTACACTTTGGCAAGCCTATCTGAGGTCTTGACCAAGAAGTATGAGCCCATTCTCATTGCCCATGAGATCATGGAGTCCTTGAAGGGAATGTTTGGACAGCCATCCACTTAGCTCAAGCATGATGCACTTAAATACATCTTCAATGCCTACATGCTAGAGGGAACCTCTGTTCGAGAAATGTTCTGAATATGATCGTCCACATTAATGTGGTGGAGATGAATGGGTCTATCATTGATGAAGCTAGTCAGGTTAACTTCATTTTAGAAATTTTACTTGAAAGTTTCCTTCGGTTCTGTAGCAATGCTATTATGAACAGAATTGACTATAACCTGACCACTCTACTCAACAAGCTACAAACTTACCAATCCTTGATGAAAGTCAAGGAATATAAGAGTGAGAAAAATGTTGCCTCTTCCTCTAAAAGGTTCCACAGATGTTCGACCTCTGGAATCAAATTTGTACCTTCCTCTTCCAGCACCAAAAAATGGAAGAAGAAGAAGGGTGACCAGGGGAAGGCTATCTCACCAATTACTGTCCACAAGGACAAGAAAGCCAATGCTGCAAAAGGAATATGTTTCCATTGCAACCAGAAGGGACATTGAAAGAGAAATTGTCCCAAGTACTTAGTAGAAAAGAAGAAGGCCAAGCAAGATAAATAAGATTTACTTGCATCGGAAACTTGCTAAGTGGAGAATGACGATCGACCTGGATAATAGATTCAGGTACCACTAACCATGTTTGTTCTTCATTTCAGGGAATTGATTCTTGGCGGCAAATGACACTTGGTGAGATGATGATGCGTGTTGGAACTGGACACGTCATCTCAGCAATGGGAAGACTCCGACTTACTTTACAGAAATCATTTATTTATTAGAAAATATGTATATAGTTCCTAGCTTGAAGAGAACTTAATTTATGTAAAGTGTTTACTTGAACAATTATATATTGTACATTTTTTGTAAATAAAGTGTTTATTTGCAAAAATGGTATTGATATTTGTTCTACTAAGCTAGAAGATAATCTTTATGTGCTAAAACCGTTAGCAAAAAAAAAAAAACCCTCCTAAATACTGAACTGTTTAAGACTGCAGTAATTTAAAATAAAAGACAGAAAGTTTCTCCAAAAGAAAATACTCATCTTTGGCACTTAAGATTAAGACATATAAATCTTAATAAGATTGAAAGGTTGGTTACGAATGGACTTCTAAGTGGGTTAGGAGAAAATTCTTTACCAGTATGTGAGTCCTGCCTTGAAGGAAAAATAACTAAGAGATCTTTTACTGGAAAAGGTCACAAAGCCAAAGAATCCTTAGAACTTGTACATTCGAACCTCTATGGTTCTATGAATATTAAGGCAAGAGAAGGGTTTAAACATTGTATCACCTTTACTCATGATTATTCAAGGTATGGGTATGTTTATTTAATGCAACATAAGTCTGAAGCCCTTGAAAAGTAAAAGGAGTACAAAGCTGAAGTTGAAAATGTATTAAATAAAACAATTAAAACATTTCGATCTAGTCGAGGTGGAGAGTATATGAATCTAAAATTCCAGGAATATTTGATAGAACATGGAATTATATCCTAACTCTCAGCACCTAGTACACCTCAGCATAATGATGTATCAAAAAGGAGAAATCAAACTTTGTTAGACACGGTTCGATCTATGATGAGTTACATTCCCTTACCTAATTCGTTTTGGGGTTATGCAGTACAGACTGCAGCTTTATTTTGAACTATGTTCCATCCAAAAGTGTTACTGGAACACCTTTGGAGTTATGGAATGGTCGTAAAGTTTGTTTATGCTATTTCAAGATCTAGGGTTGCCCAACACATGTGTTTGAGATTAATCCAACAAAATTGGAACCACGTTCAAAATTGTGCCTATTTGTAAGTTAACTCAAAGGAACGAGAGATGGTTACTTCTGTTGGACTATATGTCCTAAAACTCGCAGTTTATAAACATTAAACATATTCCTGTTTACAATAAAGATGTTATTGAGATTATTTCAATAAAGTTGTTATTGAATATATAAATTGCATTTATAGATTCCTAAATCCAATAAACTAACGAACTCATGGCTATAACATGAATATTTAAACTTTATGTAAAGATATAAAGGAGGATCAAGTTTGAGTACGTAGCCAAAATGGTCTATAAGTATATGGATAGAGTTGGGTACCTTATCCTAGGGATACTATTGATGCGGCTTTGTATATTAATACAAACGATGTGATCCCAAAGTCACTCATGTGGAGACATGCGAGTGAGGATATTCTATGCAAAAGATGTTTACATAAGACCGGACCACGAAATAGTCCTTTTTCTTTTTAAGGACCATTTACTGTTAAAATTGACTATTTCAATTCGATGACCTAAGATAATTGATCTTAATCTTGAGCTAACTATGAACTCTTGTTTATTCGGTATTATCCTTAATCTGCATGGTAAGAGTGGTTCCACATTGCCGCTCAATAAGCCTTCCATTTTAGGGGTAAGACTGAATAAATAGCTGGAGATATAGTCCTTCAAAATGGAATTCACTCATACCCATCTTAGGGTTAGCGGATAGATTGTTTTCTTAAGTACTGACGCCTGGTCTTGACCAAAGGAGCCCTGCCCTCTCAATGGCTGAGAAGAACTCGGTTGAATGGTAGGACCATAAACTAATTGTTCATTAGAAGATCAGTGGAGACTTAAGGAGCAAGATGTATTAGAAGGGTAAAACGATATTTTTGACCTAGCTATAAATACGAACAACCTGTGAAGGATTGACTTACTGATTATGGTTAAATAAAGTGGACGAAAATATATCTACAGTGAGGAGAGTGTAACTACTGAGCTATAATGGAGTTTCTCGGTAGTTAACGAATATTGACTAATTTGGTTTAAAGAGTTTAACTAGTTAATCTCAAATCGTTGAAACTCATGATCTGTGGGTCCATTAGGTCCATCTACTAGCTCGTAAACCTTAGAATAGCCTGTTAAGAGAATTTGAAATGTTCAAAATCGGTTTAGAGTTTGGATTATTATATTCGATATAATTAACGTTTAATTAATGAATTAAACAATTTTGGAGAGTTCAAAATATTTAAGTTGATTTAAATATTAAATTACATGAACAAGATTTCATGTTTGGATTATGTGTTTTATTAATTTAATATTTGATATTAAATTAGTTTTGAATTAATTAGATAGTTTAAGTAATTATATATTTGTTTATTTGTTTAAAATTGATTAAATTATGAATTTTGGAAATTCAAAATTTAATCATTGTTTAAATTAAATTAGTTATATCAAAATTTAAATTAAATTAACAAATTAAAAAAGGAATTTAAATTGAAGTTGTTTAAATTAAATTAAATTAAAAATAAAAATGGTAGTGGTCATTCAAACCGCAAAAACCGAATATATCCCAGTTCCCACTAGGGGTGGTCATTCAAACTGCAAAAACCGAATCGCTTCTAAAAATTGAACAGAACCGAACCGAAAACTCAGTGAAACTGAAAAATTCGGCTCGGTTCGGTTTCCCTTTCGAAAACCGAATTTGAAACCGAACCGAACCGTTTTTTATTAATATATATATATTATATATATTTTATTATATATTAAAAAAAATAGTAAATCGAATTTAAAAATGAACCGCTTTTAATTTAAAAAACAAAACCGAATTTAAAACCAAACCGAACCGAACCATTTTTAATTAAAAAGAATATAATAAGGATTTTTTAAAAATGCCAAAATCGAATTTGAAACCGAACCGAACCGAGCTGAACCGTTTCCACCCCTAGTTCCCACCTTCATTACACCTATTACACCAAGTTAGTGCCATATTAAGTTGCAATTACTGGTGGTTTTTACTTTGCGTGTTTTTGTTTTATAAAAGGGAAGATTTAATTTGAGTAAATCTAGATGCAATACTGAAATTTTGGAAAAAAAAAAAAAAAAAAAACTAGGATTCTCTTCAACATTCTCTCATGTCCACTCCTTACTCTTAATCTCTCTCAATTTAGGTTCCACCACCTAATCTAAGGCTTGAGAATAGTAGAGAAGGCACTTGTGGTAGTCTACAACATGTTCTTGAAGAGTTTTCACAAGTAGATTGCATCAATTGGAGGTTTCATCAAATGTTGTATTCTACAGACCCTATTCCTCATATTTTATTAAACATGCATGCTAATCCACTAAAACTAATGTAATTAGAGTGTTTAAGATCCAAATCTCTTCTGCTTGGGTTAACTCTATCAATTGGTATCAAAGCATGATTTAAGCACTCAATTTATGTTAATTTTAGTTTGGTGGGTGTTTTTCATGAGTTGCATGAAGTCGTTGTCGAAATGGATAAATTATGGTTTTAACATTAGATTTTTCTTCAATTATGAAGTAATTGTTGTAATTGGTTCTTTGTTTATGGGTCTTATTGTGTGATTAAGAGTGTAAATTTGTTAGAGTCAATAGAGTTGCAATTAGGTTGTAACAAAAGAAGATTTGAAGCATCCTCAGCAGTAGAAAGCAACAGATGAAGCTTCTGCCTTACAGTATTGCAACGCTGCCCTTGGAGCGTTACAACGCTGTTCTTCAGCCAGCCTAAATTAAAGAACTCTTAAATAAGAGAACCGTTGAGCGTAAGCAGATCATTCCAAACCCATTGTGAAAGCAACACATTTACAAACAAACAAGAATAATTATGCATCATCGAATAAATTACAACATGCTTTTAAGTTAAAAACAAAAGGAATCGAGTGACATACCTTTGAAGAACTATTCTTCGAGTATTCCCTCGATCAACACCAGTCCAGCATCCAAACAAACTCAATGAAGTACACGAACACAACGAACAACCAGTGAATACCACGAACTGTCAGATCCTCGAACACAATCGAGTAACACTCGATCCTCGACACTCGAATACTAAACTCAACACCACCACTCGGTTACTTTGGTATTCTCGATGTGAGAATCCAGGAGGTGTGGGCTCTGTGTGGATTTGGTAGAGGGAAGGAGGGGTAAAGGGAAGGAGAAACTAAACGATCGAGTAAATGGGAGAATGAGAAAGTCTATCGTATAGACTTGGATACTCGATCATATAGCAAACGAGGAACTATCGTCTAGTAACAAGAAGCTATCGACTAGCAAACTCGATGCTTGATGCTTGATCGTTCACTCTCTCAATGGTTATTGTATAGCTATTTCTTTACCCGATCGTTATGTCTTGCATTCTAAAAAACGAAAATAATTTTTATTTTTATCCTCCAGTTATTAAAACTGATAATAACTTCCCACTTGATCGGTTAATAATAGAGAAAAATAACCAACCATAATTATCTCATAATTGTTTTTGTTATAAATAAATATAATAACTAATGTATCATATTATATTTATAACCTATAGTTTTAATATCACATCATATGTAATATTTAAACCATAGTTCTTTTTCTCCTTTATTGCATTTAATATAAATCATATTTATTAACTCCTCCAATTAATTTAAATACTTCAAACTAACCAAAAAACTGATTCTCAAAATGAATCTATTGAGCTATGATGACGGGCAAAAATGCACGTTATCATAGGGCTAAGTTCTTAAATAATGTTGGCTTGTGTTGATAAAATATGATTAGATCGCGTCTAAAAAGCATTAAGTTTATAACATTATGGTCGCATGCGTTCATCGCATAAGAACATTTGATTTTTGTATTTTTATGCAGAATATGCGTTGACACAAGGTGGAAAGAACAAGAAATCATTAGTCGAGCGCAACATTACCGCAAGGCTTTGTGGTGATTTGTGTTCGCAAAAATCTGCTCAAGAAGGATTACCGCATAGAGTCGGCGCAACTTGGTGGGCGCATCTGGGTAAAAGGCATAATTAATCACAATGGGACATAAAGCTGATGACGGTCAAATCCGAATTAAGTTGACAGCCACTAACGATAACAAGTACATTCAGCTTTTCGGTGACAAATATTCGGCGCATCAGTCAGGGAATTAAAGCCATCCCACCTGTGCAATCATAAGAGAGAAGTCGCCCTTCACCCCAAAGCTCTATAAATACTGAAGGCATCCTTCAGAAAAGAAGTTCGGAGAATTAGAGAATTTTTCCTTAGATATTTTAGTCTTGTTCTTAGATTTTCTTTTATTCTAAAGCGGAAGCGAGAGAAGAAAGTTGTGCTGATAGATCGTTCCAGTAAGCTTGGGAGAGCGTCGGAAGCTTCAAGATCAGAGAGAGGGCCAGCTCCTACGGAAGCAGGAATATCTTTTGAACCGAATAGAGATTGCCAGTGTAAAAGCCTCAGTCAGCAAGGGATTGCTAGTAGGCTCTCTACCTTTATCTTTCATTATTATTTTGTACTCAAACTCATTTATAGAAATGGAATTTACTTCTTTATATCTGTTCACCCTCTGTTATTTATGCATGAGTAGCTAAATCTGTTGAATGGGTTGAGAAGCACTTAGCTAGCATAACTAGGGATCTTCATTCTATATGATTATCTTGTATTATGTATGCTTCATTCGTCCATTAGAGATACTCGAGAGGGTAGCCTAAGGACAGGATCTAGGCTTGGAAAAGTCAGGTTAGAATCTAGGCTCGGGAGAGTCAGATTAGAACGCATAATCAAGAGGTAGGAGCATAGGAATAAGCACTGTTTGCTATTAACGCATCGCATGCACCCTAGAGATAGGATATGATTGTGTGCGGTCACCTTGCCTTTATGCATCTTACATTATCGCATAGGAAAAGAGTAGAGACTTAGGAATAAGCTCAAAGGACACTTTTGCATTCAACACATGCATCCTAAACTTAGGAGCACCGCATTTGCATTGGAAATGACTTGTTGTGCATGGTTGTAGCATGTTCGCATAGTCTGATGCATTCCCAAGTAACGCTAGCTAAAACCTTCTCAACCCGTTCATCCACATACTCAAGGCATCTATCACACAACTAACTTTCCTCAAATCCGCCGCATTTATTTATTTTTCATTACCGAAATCAACAAAACAAAACAACTATTTGAGTTACTGATTACCACAAAGTTTCTAAAAATTACCACCGCAACCTATTTTTCCAAGACCCTGGACTTACTAGGAACTCAATAGGGTTTACACTTAGATTCCACTGAGAAAACTTGAGTGCTCAACACAATTTCATTATCGCATTTCATCCATAATTCCACATCATAAAATAATGCATCAAGTTTTTGGCACCGTTGCCGAGGACTTTGGCAAAATAGTGTGCTAATGGTAATTTTTCTGATTTCTTTGCAAACTCTCAATCTCTGGCGAATTACGACCCAGAGATTGAGAGGAAGTTCAGACGAAGATTAAGAGACCACCAACAACAACAGTCAGATAAAGAAGATATGGCGGATCAGCCTGGAAACGAAGCACCAAACAAAAACAACGTCATGGCGAATCCAATCCTTCTGGCTAACGATCGCAATAAACCCATTAGAGACTATGCATCGCCAAACCTCTATGATTTCTGTCCAGGAATCATGAGCCTGCCCTCGACGGAAGCCAATTCGAAATTAAACCTGTGATGCTGCAGATGATCCAGACTACAGGACAATTCGGAGGACGGCGTGGCGAGGACCCGCATGCCCACCTTTGTAGCTTTATAGAAATCTGCAATACTTTTATGTTCCCGAACATCTCTGTCGAAGAAGTTTGACTAACTTTTTTTCCATTTTCTCTGTGTGATCAGGCAAGAAAATGGGCATATTCCCTCGAGCCGGGAGAGATCACTTCACAGGAACAGGTTGTAGAGAAATTTATGAAGAAATATTTTCCGCCTAATGAGAATGCTAGACGAAGGAAACTCATAACTAATTTTGAATAAGACATGGACGAATCGCTCAGCGATGCCTGGGCGAGGTTTAAGAGGTTGGTCTGGGACTATCTATACAATGGATTACCAGACTGCCTTCAGATGGAAATCTTTTATCATGGTTTAAATTTCGCTTCGCAGAACGCTGCCAATGCGGCAGCCGCTGGTGGTCTGCTTGACAAAACGTATAATAAGGCTAAGAACACCTTGGATCGCATCTCCAAAAACCATGAGGATTGAAGAGAGAGTGACCAGAGACTAAAAATCAAGGATAATGATGCAAGTAATGGTGCAATTGCTTCACTACAGAATCAGATGACTGCAATGATGAACTTAATTCAAGGAATTGCGATTAGTAGCCCAAAACCGCAAAATGGGCAAGTCAACGCAATTAGTCAAAACACCGCAAAGTGTGCGACTTGCGTGATGAGCACACAATGGAAGAATGCCCACAGAATTCACAATCTATTTACTTTGTAAGAAATAATCCATTTTCGAATACCTACAACCCCAGGTGGAGAAACCACCCCAATTTTTCATGGAAGAATCAGCAGCAGAATTTCCAATCTGTGGCGTAGAAAGAAGGGCCACTTGGATTCTTCCCGCAGAACCACCCCAATTTTTCATGGAAGAATCAGCAGCAGAATTTCCAAACTATGGAGCAGAAAGAAGGGCTACCTGGACTCTTCCTGTAGAACAACGGCCAGATAAGCAATCAAGCCAGTAGCTCGCAACTGCCGCAATCATCCTCCTTGGAAAGCCTCTTGAAGCAGTATATAGAGAAAAATAAAACTGTGGCACAGAAAGAAGGGCCATCTGGATTCTTCCCGCAAAATAACGGTCAGACAAGCAATCAAGCCAGTAGCTCGCAACTGCCGCAATCATCCTCCTTGGAAAGCCTCTTGAAGCAGTATATAGAGAAAAATAAAACTGTGCTTCAAAGTCAGGCTACGTCCATCCGCAACCTAGAATTATAGATCGGCCAGATTGCAAGCGAGCTAAAGAACAGATCACAAGGGGCTCTGTCGAGTTCAACAGAACTCCCACGCAACCCGGGGGGATCAGGTAAAGAGCAATATCAGGTTGTGACATTGCAGAGTGGAAAAACTGTGGAGGGAGAAAGAAAGGAGCCGAGCCGAATTGCTCCCATTGCGTTGGAACCTAAAATTGTGGTAACACAAGAAGAAGAAGGAGAAAAAGAAGCAATAGAGCCAGAAGTTGCATCCACCTCAAGGCCAATAGAGAAGAGGACCGTGAGAGTGCAATTACCACCTTACCCGCAGAGACTAAGAAAGAAAAAGAATGAAGAGGTACAATACCAACACTTCCTGTTTATGTTAAAATAATTACATATTAATATTCCATTCAGTTAAACGATTGAGGAGATGTTTGCCTACACTAAATTTCTGAAGGATATGGTAACAAGAAGAGGGGAGATGGTAAGTTTTCCACGGTGGCTTTAGCACAGAGTTCGAAATCAATAATTCCCTCGAAAATGAGTGATCTTGGGAGCTTTACTATACCCTGCTCTATAAGAGGACTATCGGGCAAGCCTTGTGTGACCTTGAAGCCAGTATCAATTTGATGCCTCTATCGATCTTTAAGCAGCTGAATGTAGGGCAACTTGCGCCCACGACCGTGACTCTCCAACTTGCAGATAGATCTCTGGTGCATCCAGAGGGGAAGGTAAAGGATGTGCTGATCACCATCAACAAATTTATCCTACCAGCTGACTTCATCATCTTAGATTACGAAGCCGGCGAAGATGTGCCCATCATCTTGGGGTGACCATTTTTATCAACAGGTCGTGCCCAGATTGATGTGCATAAAGGGGAGATCACTTTGAGCATAAATGGACAGAAGCTCAAGTTTAACATCATCTATGCCATGAAGTTTCCTGACGAAGAAGACCTGCATGACTCAGACGACAACCAGAATTTGATTGAAGAAGAAAAGTTTGACGAGGATAATGAAGAAGAGGATGAAAGCGCATCCATTGTTGCCTGTAATGCGATCATAACAAAAACAAGCAAGGAAGAAGAGATGATTGCAACCCAAAAAGAAGAGCCAACAGAAAAAGAAGAAATAAAAACAACGCAACCGTCCCTAGTAAAACCACCAATAATGGAATTAAAGACCCTGCCGAACCACCTAAAGTACGCATTTTTGGGGCAGAATGAGAAGCTGCTAGTAATTATTTCCTCCGAATTTAACAAAGACCAGAAGAATGAGTTGATGAGCATTCTGAGGAAACATGTTCGAGCAATTGGTTGGACGCTCGCCGACATTCGAGGAATTAGCCCAACGTATTGTATGCATCGAATTCATCTTGAAGAAGGCCACAAAGCAACGATCGAACATCAACGCAAACTCAACCCTGCGATGAAAGAGGACGCTAAAAAGGAGATCATTAAATGGTTAGATGCAGGCATTATTTATCCGATAGCAGATAGCACGTGGGTCAGCCCCATGCAATGTGTGCCTAAAAAGGGTGGCATGACGATAGTCCCGAACGAAAATAATGAGCTGATACTGCAAAGGACCGTCACAGGGTGGCGCATTTGCATGGACTACCGCAAGCTGAATGCGGCCACGGAGAAAGATCATTTCCCTCTGTCGTTGATCAAATGCTAGACCGTCTAGCTGGAAATGACTTCTACTACTTTCTGGATGGCTATGCCGAGTATAACTAGATTATGATTGCTCCAGAAGACCAAGACAATACCACATTCACCTGCCTATATGGAACCTTTGCTTTTCGCCGCATGCCATTCAGCCTCTGCAATGCGCCAAGCACGTTCCAAAGGTGCATGATGGTCATCTTTTCAGACTATCTTAAGGACTCTGTTGAAATCTTCATGGATGACTTCTCTGTCTATGGGCACACCTATGAAGTCTGTCTAGCCAACCTAGAGAAGATACTGAAGAAATGCGAAGAGACGAATCTCGTTCTTAACTGGGAAAAATGCCATTTTATGGTAAAAGAGAGCATCGTGTTGGAGCACAAGGTTTCCCGAGATGGGTTGGAGGTGGATAAAGCAAAAATAGAAGAAATTGAAAAAACTTCCACCTTCAACAAGCGTGAAGGTGGTTCAAAGTTTTTAGGGCATGCTGGATTCTACAGATGCTTTGTCAAAGACCTTTCGAAAATAGCACGACCACTGAGTGCATTTTTGGAGGCTGATAGAAAATTTGATTTTGACGACAATTGCCTCAACGCATTCAGAATTTTGAAGAATGCACTGATTATTGCACTCGTGTTCATCGCACCTGATTGGACACTTCCTTTTGAATTGATGTGTGATGCAAGTGGGTATGCGATGGGAGCAGCTTTGGTACAGAAGAGAAAAACAATCTTACATCCCATCGCATATGCGAGTAAGACGTTAAATCCTGCTCAGACCAATTATACCACCATAAAGAAAGAGCTATTTGCAGTAATTTTTGCGTCGGAAAAATTTAGAGCATATCTGCTGGGAACAAAGGTACTCATCCATACTGATCATTCAGCAATAAAGTATTTAATGACAAAGAAGGATGCTAAGCCGAGGTTGATCAGATGGGTTCTCCTCCTCCAAGAATTTTACAAAGAGATAATTGATCGAAAGGGGACGAAGAACCAAGTTGCGGATCACTTGTCTAGATTGGAAAACCCTGAGGTTGACCGCAATGAGTCAGAGGTGAGTGCGGTGTTCCCAGATGAGCAGCTGTACCATATTGAAGAATTGCCTTGGTATGCTGACATAGTCAACTATCTGCTTTGCGAGAAATTTCCTAAATATTATACCTACCACCAATAGAGGAAGCTCAAACATGAATGCAGATATTATTATTGGGATGAGCTGAATCTGTACAAAAAGAGGGCAGATAAGATTCTGCAACTATGCATACCAAATGTTGCTCAACAACGCATATTATTGCAATATCATGACTCACCATATGGTGGGCACTTTGGAGGACAGTGCACCGCAACCAAGGTTTTACAGAGTGGATTCTTTTGGCCAACATTGTTTAAGGATGCAGCTGACTACGCCATGAAGTGTGATTGGTGCCAACGCACAGGTAACATTTCATGGAAACATGCAATGCCGATGAACATCATCTTGGAGCCTTGAGTTGTTCGGCGTTTGGGGTATTGACTTTCATTGGAGATCTTCCCTCCCTGAATGGTTTAAAAATTTATATTATTATTTAGTTCGATCGACTATGTATCCAACGTGGTAGACAACGGTAGCATCCGTCCGCAAGCGACTGCCGGCCAAGTAGTCTCTCAATTCTTAAAGAAAAACATTTTCACTCGTTTTGGAACCCACCGTTGGGCATTCGGTAAGCTTGATGAAAGGTTTGACCATTGCAATACTATATATCAAAGATACACTGCTTACACAAATCTATAACATTTCACAAAGTGGCCAACACATACCATCCGCAGACGAATGGTCAGGTCGAGGTGTCCAATCGGGAGATCAAGCTGATACTTGAGAAAGTAGTAAGGCCTTCACAGAAGATTGGGCAACAAAGCTCGACGATGTATTGTGGGCATACCAGACTGCATTTAAAACACCCATAGGTATGTCCCCGTATGCGTTGGTATTCGATAAGGCATGTCATTTGCCTCTGGAGCTGGAATACATGGCACTGTGAGCAGTAAAGAAACTAAACTTTGATTTGAAGAAAGTAGGAGAAGAGAGAAAACTTCAACTAGTCGAGCTGGAGGAATGGAAGATCAACGCATATGAGAACGCAAAGATTTACAAGGAGCGCACAAAGCGTTGGCACGACAAACACATATGTGGCAAGAACCTCCAAGTCGAGCAGAAGGTCTTACTATTCAACTCACGACTACGGCTCTTACATGGAAAACTAAAATTGCACTGGTCCGGATCCTTCATCATTAAAGCAATATCCCAACATGGTACGGTGGAGCTGATCACTCAACACGGGAGTTATACATTTAAGGTTAATGGGCAAAGAGTTAAGGCATACTGCGGGGGTGATTTTCAGGAAGAAAAGACCTCTGTGGATCTGAAAAACACGGAATAGAGAAAAATGGAGTGGCCCCTGCACTGGCAAGCAACATCATCTGGGGCGTAAGCCTTCTGGAGTATCCTTTGTTTAGTTCTTGAACTCTCATTTCTTTGACACTTTAATCATCATTTATCTATCTGCATTTTACTTACTACTTCATTCTCTAAAAAAAAAATGGCGATTGTAATAAAAGAATTTTGTTTTGTTTAAAATTATTTGACCCTCTCATTGTTTTCTTGCAACGATCGAGGCGCAGGATTGCAGACGTGTTACACGAAGAAGAAACTTATCTTATTCCATTACCGCAATCCAAAGAAGATATATTACCACAAAGAAGGATGCATTAATACAAAATGCGGGTGACAACGCAAATTTGGGGGTTGTATTCTTCCTTAACTTTATTTCAAATTTTGCAATATCGCATCGCATTTTAGTTTAAAAGTTTTATCACTGCACCCTCTTTGATTACCGCAATCATTTGACATGGATAAATTTAGTAAGTTACCGCATGCTGTCTCTTTGCCAACTATGATTTTAATGATGAAAAACATGCTTCTATTTCTTTCGTATATACTAGAGTCAACTTAATTTTAAGACAGTCACCTCATAAAATATTTCTAGAAGTTAGAGATCTGCTAGCTTTCTTTCAAACTCTCTTTACAAAGCTTTCTGAGAACATCGCATGACTTCTTTCAATCTTTTGGCAATAAAGACATTTCCGCATTTTAAATTTAGGGGTGAGGTATTTATTTTCGACCTTTCTAGTTTGAAGAAAAAAAATTGAGAATAACAACTCCACTATCAATGCAATGGGGAAACCCATGTTGATAAGAGTTAAGTTGTGAAGGGCACTTACTCGTAGTTGGATGTCCACATGACACACGTTGGGGCAAGCCAAAACGAAAGTAAGTTGCCAGGATCAATGCATAAATATAAATGACCGCAACTCCACCGCCAAATAGGTATGAGTTTAGTCTGAGAAAGAGCGCATTGCTCATAGTTGGATGTCCACATGACACACGTGGGGGCAAGCCAAAATGAAGGCAAGGCACTTGGATCAGCACAAGGTCAGAAAAAAAAATAATAATGTCAAGAAATATTCAAGGATAAAAGATCATTTGACACCCTGGTGGAAAAGTTTTCCTTTTGAAATAAATCATGCGATGTCTCGGAATCGAGTAAAGTCCTTTTGAAGGTTAAGCCTGCGATCCCTAGGTCTTAGAAATATTTTAAGAAGAGGCTTGAATAAGACTTAAGGAGACTTTGGTGTATAGGAGTTGAATGAAGTATCCTTGAGAAATCTAGGAAAAGAGACTTGCAGTCGACTTGCTAAAGGAAATCATTAGCTTATGCTTGAGGACAAGCATTGTTTAAATTTGGGGGTGTGATAACGGGCAGAAATGCACGTTATCTTAGTGCTAAGTTCTTAAATAATGCTAGCTTGCATTGATAAAATATGATTAGATCGCGTCCAAAGAGTATTAAGTCTATAACATTGCGGTCGCATGCGTTCATCGCATAGGAACAGTTGATTTTTGTATTTTTATGCAGAATATGCGTTGACGCAAGGTGGAAAGAGCGATCACAGAAAATCATTGGTCGAGCGCAGCATTACCGCAAGGCTTTGTGGTGATTTGTGTTCGCAAACATCTGCTCAAGAAGGATTGCCGCATAAAGTCGGCGCAACTTGGTAGGCGCATCTGGGTGAAAGGCATAATTAATCACGATGGGACATAAAGCTGATGATGGTCAAATCCGAATTAATTGACAGCCGCTAACGATAACAAGTACATTCAGCTTTTCGATGACAAATATTCGGCGCATCAGTCAGAGAATTAAAGCCATCCCATCTGTGCAAAAGAGGAGCCGCCCTTCACCTCGAAGCTCTATAAATACCAAAGAAATCCTTCAGAAAAGGAGTTCGGAGAGTTAGAGAATTTTTCCTTAGATAGTTTAGTCTTGTTCTTAGATTTTCTTTTATTCTAAGGCAGAAGCGAGAGAAGGAAGTTGTGTTGATAGATCGTTTCGGTAAGCTTGGGAGAGCGCCGGAAGCTTTAAGATCAGAGAGAGGGCCAGTTCTTGCGGAAGCAGGAATATCTTTTGAACTGAATAGAGATTTCCAGTATAAAAGCCTCGGTCAGCAACGGATTGCTACCAGGCTCTCTACCTTTATCTTCCATTATTATTTGTACTCAAACTCATTTATAGAAATGGAATTTACTTCTCTATATTTGTTCACTCTCTATTATTTATGCATGAGTAGCTAAATCTGTTGAATGGGTTGAGAAGCACTTAACTAGCATAACTGGGGATCTTCATTCTATGCAATTCTCTTGTATTATGTATGCTTCATTCGTCCATTAGAGATACTCGAGAGGGTAGTCTAAGGATAGGATTTTGGCTTGGAAAAGTCAGGTTAGAATATAGGCTCGGGAGAGTCAGATTAGAATGCATAATCAAGAGGTATTAGAAATAAGCATTGTTTGCTATTAACGCATCGCATGCATTCTAGAGATAAGATATGATTGTGTGCAGTCACTTTACCTTTGTGCATCTTGCATCATCGCATAGGAAAAGAGTAGAAACTTAGGAATAAGCTCTATGGACACTTTTGCATTCAACACATGCGTCCTAGACTTAGGAGCACCGCATTTGCATTGGAAAATGATTTACTGTGCATGGTTGTAGCATGATCGCATAGTCTGATGCATTCCCAAGTAACGCTAGCTAAAAACCTTCTCAACCCGTTCATCCGCATACTCAGTGCATCTATCACACAACTAACTTTCCTCAAATCTGCCGCATTTGTTTATTTTCCATTACCGGAATCAACAAAACCAAACAACATTTGAGTTACCGGTTACCGCAAAGTTTCTAAAATTACCACTACAACCTATTTTCCCAAGTCCCTGAGTTCGACCATGGACTTACCAGGAACTCAGTGGGGTTTACACTTGGATTCCACTGAGAAAACTTGAGTGCTCAATGCAATTTCATCATCGCATTTCATCCATAATTCCACATCATAAAATAATACCAAGGGAACCTTATGGACCTATAGCTTGAAGTTCCAACGGTACGTGAATAACTGACTAAACTCTTTAATCACGATGTCCACCATCCATTAACTGTTGGGCACTCCACTAAAGACCTTCATAAACAGATCAGCAATGTTGTGCTCTGAAGCCATCTTCATGACTATCATGTCCTCTCGATGCACAATCTCGCGGATGAGATGGTATTTTCGCTTTATATACTTTGTCGCGCTTATGACTCTTAGGCTGCCTGGAATTCGCCATAGCACCATTATTATCACAACAATAAAAGGTGATGGGCCTAGACATGTCTGGAACAACTTCCAAATCAGTCAGGAACTTCCTGAGCCAAACAACCTCCTTAGCAACTACATACTCGGACTCCATGGTGGAGTCAGCGATGCACCCCTGCTTAGTGCTTCGCCATACTACAGCTTCTCCATTAAAAGTGAACACTGATCCTGAAGTGGATTTCCAAGAATCTTTATCAGTCTGAAAATCAGAGTCCATATATCTCGTAAGGATCAAATCCTTAAAACCATACACAAGTATGTAGTTCCTTATTCTCCGAAGATACTTTAGGATATTCTTGACGGTTGTCTAATGACCCTATCCTGGATTAGACTGATATCTACTGACTATCCCCACAGTGTAATAGATGTCAGGTCTAGGACGTAACATCCCGTACATCAAACTGGCAATAGCAGATGCATATGGGACTCGTCTCATTTCCTCAACCTCTTGAGGTGTCTTAGGATACTATTCCTTAAACAATGTAACTCCATGCCAAAAAGGCAAAAAGTCCCTTTTGGAGTTCTACATCGAGTACTTGATCAACATCTTGTCAATATACGATGCTTAAGACAGCGCTAGCACTTGTTCTTTTAATCTCGAAAGATTTGAATCCCAAGAACAAACTGAGTCTCTCCCAAATCTTTCATTTGAAATTGGGTCACTAGTCAGTTCTTAACCGAAGTCAGTAAGCCTACATCATTCCCAATTTGTAGGATATCGTCTACATATAACATTAGGAAAACTATTGAACTGTTGATGATTTTCTTGTAGACACAAGGCTCATCAACATTCTGGTTAAAGCTGTAAGATTTGGTTGCAGTATCAAACCTTATGTTACAAGATCGAGATGCCTGTTTCAGCCCATAAATGGACCAATTCAGTTTGCAAACCTTTTGCTCTTGACCTTGGACTATGAATCCCTCGGGTTGCACCATATAAATGGTCTCCTCAAGATTACCATTTAGAAAGGCAGCCTTGACATCCATCTGCCATATCTCATAGTCATAATATGAGGCGATGGATAGGAGGATGCAAAAAGGCTTAAGCATGACAACATGTGAGAAAGTCTCCTTACAATCAACTCCCTCCAACTGGATATAACCCTTTGCCACAAGTCTAGCCTTGAAGGTTTGCACCTTCCCATCGACACCCTATTTCCTCTTGTAGATCTATTTATAACCTATAGGTTTAACCCCATCAGGTTGATCTACAAAATCCCATACTGAGTTGAAGTGCATAAACTTCATTTCAACATCCATGGCGTTAACCCATTTATCTCTGTCAACATTCTCCATTGCCTTCTTGTAAGACAACAGATCCTTAAGCTCGCCATCAGCTACTATAGCTAGGATTTCAGTTAAACCCATATAGTGAATAGGTGGGTTCGCAACCCTCCCACTACATCGAGGTTCCCTCAACTCTTGAGGTGGATTTGACCTACTAGATGAACTCCCATCAACCACTCTTGTTGATGTGGGCTCTTTAACAACTCTTGTTGAAGTTTCAGTAGTTTCTTTGGAAAGTTCACGTAACACGACTTTACTTCGTGGATTGTGCTCCCTTATATGATCCTTCTCAAGAAAAGTAGCGTTTGTCGATACAAACACTTTTTTTTTCCTTAGGATCATAAAAGTAACCCCCCTGTGCCCATTTGAGGTAACCTATAAATAGGGACAACCTACAAAGTACTACAAATGAGTTGATCCTAATCATTCATGTGAAGACATGGGAGTGGGGTGTTCTACATAAAGAGTTTATAAGAGCGAACCACGAAATGAATAGTCCCGTTGTATAACACCGTTGATAAAAGAGACTTACATTTCCTTAGAATGACCATAGGTGACTTGACCTAAACCCTGAGTGAGTTGTGAACTCCTGCCTATAAAGATGGTCATTTGATTTGCATGGGTGAGAGTGGCCAGTGCGCCGACTCAATATGCTTACCATTTTGGGGATTCGTCTGATTGGTAAGCTGGGAATGCAGCTACACAAGAAGGAATTCACTCATCTCTATAGTTAGAGTAAGTAGAGAAATTACTCCCTTAAGGGATGATTCCGAGGCTTTAACAATGTGAAGCCACATTCTCTCCTAGTCCGAAAGGGGTTTGGTCATAGTTGGACTATGACTTATTGTTCATTAGAGGGATTAGTTATACTTAATAAGTTAGATGTTACTACAGAGGCAAACGGTAATTTTGGCCCAATTGTACTTACAAGTAATTTGTGAAAGTTTAACACGTCGTTGATTGGTTATATCCAATGGACACATAAATATATCTGTAGTGCAAAGAATATAGTTGTCTATCTTTAGTGGAGTGACGACAATTAACGGAAGTTGGTTAATTTAATTAAAGAGTTTAATTCATTTATCACGTACCATTGGAGCTTCAAACTATAGGTCCATAAGGTTTCCTTGGTAGCTCGACTGATATAAAGAATCAAATTAATTTTGGATTAATTTGAATTGTTCAAATTAGTTGAGAAAATTAATTATATGTGATATAATTAATATAATATATTTGATACATTATAACATAATTTTTATTTGAGAGGAAATAAATATTTGAATATGATTCATATAAAAACTATAGATTAAATTTAATATGAATTTGATTGATATTAAATACTATAAGCTAAATGAGAGGATAATAAATTATCGCTTATATTATATGTGATAATATAAACTATAGGTTAGTGTTATATTTGATATAACGTAAAGTTTATTATATATACATATATTAAAGTAGATAGTGTGTGTGTGTGTGTTATATGTTAAATTAAATTAAATTGAATTAAATTTTATTTTAATTAATTTAAATTAATGTAACTCCCTCCACCCCACTCTCTTGTAGTTATCGTGAAAGTTTTTTTCATGATAAAATTTTCTTTCAGAGGGAGTTGGAGATCATTCTTGATAATAGAGCTTCTCAATTTTTGATCACTTAGAAACTCATCCTCTCAACACATCTCTCCCTGCTAAAATTAAGAGCAAAGCCCACACCTCTTACTTGATTTCTCGCCCTATAGAGAATACTAAGAAATCATTGTTGGTGGTGTTCATTTGGTGTTGCTGTGCTTGGAGATATTGTTCGTTGAGTTCATGTAGTACATAGGAGAGGAGAGCGAGAAGACTTTGTGATTTCAAGGGTATGTTCTCCTTGGTCTTCTCGTGTTTTGTAAAAGTAAGTTATAGGGTATTCAATGTTTATCATGCTTTGTTTATGTCACATCTCTTATTTATGTATGTTTTGTAAAATTAATTGAGAGACATGATTGCATATGATACTTCCACACGGGTTTTCCAAACCTTCAACTAGTAGATTCCACATAAGCCCTGCAAAAAGGACGAAGAGAGTTAAGAAAAATCTCTTTAGAGTGTAAGTTGATGTTGATGGGGATTGGATTGTTAAAGATTCTCCAGCAGTAATGTTTTACTTTTGATTTGACTCTGGCAACCCATAAAGCCTTCCAAGATTTATAAGGCTCCACAAAGTTCGATGAAGACGTGGTAAACAAACCACACAACCTAACTCCCAAGTGATAGGAACTTTTAACTAAAAAAACTCTCTTATCAAAATGTCAAAAAAACCTCATCGTTGTAGAGCCTCATACATATAGGAATATGTGATATCTACAACATTATAGGGAAGAAACAAATCTCAGGGAAGATCCTCATTCCACAACTTCTCAGCATTGATTAAGGACATTTTTTGTCATTAACACTTTTGTGGCCCCAACTTGGTTTGAAAATCCCCTCATTAGGGATCCAAAGATCCTCTAAAATGCAGACATCATTGCCATTTCCGATCCTTCAACGAATGCCTCGACTAAAAAGGTCTGTCCTCCACAAAATACTTAGAATAGGACGGATTATACCCTAATTTAGCCTTCATAAAATCTGCATTCCAAAAATATCTACAATTCAAAAGCTTGACAAAAGGAGAGTTGAGATTTTTCAAAATTCGCCAATTGTGCTTAGCCAACAATGTTTGGTTGAAGATTTTGAAATTCTAGAATCCTAGATCCCCGACGTCCTTAATAAAGCAAAGCTTTTTCTAGCTTCTCATGTGGATTTTCTTCTTTTCCTCGATAGAATTCCACCAAAATGAGCACGCATCTGTTCGAGATCCTTGCAGAGACTATAAGATAAATTGAAACAACTCATCATATAACTTGAGATGGCCTGGACTACAACCTTGAGAAGCCTTTTTTTCCTGTCGAGAAGAACTTTTCTTTCCTACTTTGGATCGCTTTTCAAATTCAGTCCAAGAGTGAAATTGTGAAAGTATAATTTATCTCGAGGGCAAAATTGGATTTTTTTTAAATAATATTTTTTTAATAAATAAAGACAAAAATAGGGTTGGGGGGAAAGTATTCCCAAAAATAGGTGTTTAAATCGTGTATCGGGTATACGATTACACCTAAATCGTGTACCGGGTACACGAATCCCTGGCCACCTGGCACGCCCAGTCTGGCGTGGCAGTCATACAGGTTTGACTGAGGAAATCGTGTACTGGGTACATGATTACCCTAAGTCGTGTACTGGGTACACGACTTCCACGCCTTAAAAGCTCTGCCCCAACCCTTCTTCTTCCTCACCGAAACGGCTACTCATATTCCCTACCGCCGATTTCCCTCGCCCAAACCGTCAATCCCTCACCGAAACCATCATTGATTTTCCTCACCGAAGCCTCTATTTCACCGAAATCTTTCAAAACTTTGATTTTTCTCAACTTTCAGTCCTCCATTTGATCTTCACCGAATCTAGCGGTCGTGGTTCTCGATTTTCCTACATTTTTTGCTGCTGAATTTTGCTTGGTATATTTCTTTCTCTAGTTGGGCTGATATGTATTTATATGTATGTTTTTGCATGTTTTTGGGCTAAATTTTGCTTGGTATATTCCTACATTTTTGTATAGTTTATGTATAGTTAGTTTATGTATGTATAAATAGTAATAGTTTAAGTATGTATAAATAGTTACAGTTTATGTATGTATAAATAGTTATAGTTTATGTATGTATAAATAGTTATAGTTTAAGTATGTATAAATAATTATATTTTATGTATGTGTAAATAGTTATAGTTTATATATGTATAAATAGTTATAGTTTATGTATAAATAGTTATAGTTTATGTATGGTTATAGTTTATGTATGTATAGTTTATGTATGTATAATTTATTTATGTATGTATGTATGTATTTATAGTTTATGTATAGTTTATATATGTATGTATTTATGTATATATAGTTATAGTTTATGTATGTATGTATAGTTTATGTAAGTATGTATGTATAATTTATTTATGTATGTATGTATAATTTTGTATGTATAAACTATAGTTTATATATAGTTTTTGTTTATTTATGTATGTATAATTTATGTATAGTTTATATATAATGTATTATATAGTTTATATATGATTGATTTAAACTTAGAAAACTTAGAACTTATGTACTTTTTATGTATCTTTTATGTTATCGATTCTATTATGTAATATAGTTTGAACTTTTTAGGTAATGGAGTCTGGTCCTTCTAATCCTGTCCAATTGTACCAACAAAACACGCATCATTCACAGATAGTATGGGATAGTTCGTCCACTACAGTGTTGAGTTGTCGGAGGAGGGAGGCGACTACACAGAGTACTATCCCATTTGATCATCGCATCATTTCATACGTTCAGGAGGCGAGTTTTCTTGAGGTTGCACAGATTGGTTTCATCCAGCATGATTGGCACATGATTACTGCTCTAATTGAGCGCTGGAGACCAGAGACCCACACATTTCACCTGCCCTGTGGGGAATGCACTATTACGCTGCAGGATGTCGCCGTACAATTTGGGTTTAGAGTGGACGGGCAACCACTGACAGACTCACTACAGTATGATTGGAAGAACGTCTGTGAAGAGCTCTTAGGCGTTCTACTAGAGGATCTGAAGGGATCAAGATTGAGTATCCCTTGGTTGGCGTCCCAGTTTCCCGAATTACCTTCTGATGCCGACGACTACAGCATACATAGGTACGCACGAGCATACATCTGCAGCTTATTGGAGGATTTTTATTTGCTGATAAGTCAAACACTCTGGTGCATCTCATGTTCCTCCCATTATTATCTGATTTTGAGCACGCTGGTATGTAAGCCCTCTCTTCTTCTACTTTTTCTTGGGATATTAAGAAGCACATAGTTGAGATTGAACTCGGGGACTTGAGATAAAGTTTGATCTGGATCTCTTGTTAAGATTTATAATTAAAAATAAAAATATTTGGATTGACGTTTGTTTCATTTAGGAAGAGGAAATAAGGATTGGAGGAATAATTTGAGGTAACGAACCTAGTTAAGCATGTAAAGTAAATTCAATGATGATTTGACATGCCCGGGATAGGTCAAAGTCCATTGTAAAAGTCAAATGTCAAATGGTCAAAGTCAAAGTAAAAAAAAAGTCATCTTGAAATGTGGTGAAATTTTGGTAATTTATGAATTTTAAAAGTAAATTTGGCTTGTTTAAGACTTATTGGGAAAAGCTAGCTGAAAATCAAAGGAAATTTAAGGGAAAAGTCGAGTTAAGACTGAATTTCAGACAGTCTGAGTAGGGTTCAGTTTTATGAAGTTTTCAAGCTGTAGAAACCGAATTTGAAGCTGAAATTTTTGAGGTTAGTAAGTAAGAGGTTTATTAAAATTTTTCTTAAAGGACATTACAGCTAATTTTGACTGAAAATTGGTGAATTAATAGGAAAACCGAGAGGAAGAAGAAAAAAGAGATTTTGAGAGATTTTGGAAAATTTAAGGTGCTTTCTATTGAAATTTCTCATTGGATGGCTTTGAGGTTAAGGATTAATCATCTGGGCACGTGTTAAACTGAAAATTGAAGCTGTAAAACGAAGAGAGAAAGGGAATTGCGAAATTTTTTAGTTTGGCCGACCGAAGAAGAGGAAAAAAGTTGTTTTCGAATTAGGGTCGTTCTTGTGAATCAAAATTGGGCAAAATCAAAGAAACTTAAAGAGGAAGTAAAGAAGAAGTTCTTGGGAGGCTTGATTTGAAGAAATTTAGCCGATGAAGTAAGGAAAACGAAGAAAAACAGTGGCACTAGAGTTATCGGGAAAACAGAGGATGCTCGGGTGTTTAGTAAATTCGTGAAGTTAGAGACTAATTCGAAGCTCCAAATTTAAAGGTAAGTTACTTATAAGGTCCTTCTAGACTTCTATGGTCTTTTATTTGATCGTTATTGTCTGGAGTTTGTGATTTTAAGTTCTGAAAATTCTTCTTTTTCTCGCCGAAAAAACAGGGGTATCAGGGAGAGTTTGGTCGATTCCGGGAGTTCTAGGGCAATTCGGACGTCAAAACTTTGAGGTAAGTAAATGAAGAGGATGGGTAAAAGGTTTTTATAGGCTAATTAAGCTTTAAATGGCTGGAAAATAATGAATTTAAGTCTGAAACGCTCACCAGAAAAACAGAGGCCAAATCTGGAGATTTTTGAGCCGGAGGTTGAGGAAAGAGTTGACTTTCCTGTTTGACTTCTGTCTCTCATCTATTGTCCGTCATTATAAGCTGGAAAATCAATTTTAGGTTAATTAAGGTGTTCTCAAGCATAATTAGGGATCCAATTGGTATTGTTATGATACCTTAAACCTTGAATTTTGAAGAAATTGGGATCTTAAGTCAACTATGAAGTTGATGAAGGGGTTAATTTGAAGTAAACCCTAATTAGGGTTAATGAGAAAAATTAAGGAAAATTGGAATAGAATTAGTTTTTATTGAAGATTAATTTTAAGGTCTTGAGTTAATTTTAGAGCAATTGAGTGAAAAAAATTACAAATCAAACTCTACCTTGGATCAAATTAGGGTTTTGGCAAAAGTTTAAGTGAAATTGGTTATACTTGAAGATTAATTTTCAAATAATTGGATTATGGTCATGTGGAGGATAACTAGAGGATTATCAATATAATTTCAGGATAAACGGGAGATGGAGAAACCGAAATTATGAGGAGGAGCCGATTAACAGTGAGTGGTCTATTTTCAAATGTTTTGATATAGAAAGTAATTATATATGATAGTATACTATGATTTATGAAATGTGATGACATGATCTGTTTTACTTGAAAAATATTTCAAAAAATGTTTAAATTGGGATTTCTGAACTCTCATTGGTTTATATGAACCTGTTTTATGACAGTGTAGTTTGGAACCAGAGTTTATACAATTGTGATTTGTATGGTTATAGAAAGTAATTATATATGATAGTATACTATGATTTATGAAATGTGATGTCATGATCTGTTTTACTTGAAAAATATTTCAAAAATGTTTAAATCAGGATTTCTGAACTTTCGTTGGTTTATATGAACCTGTTTTATGACAATGTAGTTTGGAACGAAAGTTTATACAATTGTGACTTGTATGGTTTTATATGAAAACCTCTTGATGTTGAATTTAAAAATGTTGAATGTTTGTGAAAGTGGTTTCAAACTACTAATTCTTGTACCCGAGAGATGGTTATTTTTTCGTGCTACTTGAATGCGTTTCAGTAGCATCGCTCAGGCGATCAGGGGGCTACCGGGGTCAGATGTGGCCAGAGTATACCGGGAAGTCCAGAGGAACTTGCGCCTGTAGCGCCACCAAGGCTATCAAAGGGCTACCTCCAAGGTCAGATGTGGTCAGAGTATACCGGGGAGTCCAGAGTAACCTGGGCCTGTGGTGTGTATTTATGCTTAGCCTTGAGGCAGCTCTACGTGCACGTATGACCTTGTGATTTGGTCTACACCGCGGGGGAGAGATTTCCACAGAGAGGGAGTATTATCTGCGAATTTATTCTTTTTATTAATCAGCTTACAGTTCTTAGAGTCTACCATCTTTTCTAATGTTCATGAGTGTGGTCAGAAGTTATTATTAAGCGTGTGTGATTTCGCGAGTTTCACAGAGTAACCTGGGCTGTGTGTGTATTTATCGTCTAGCCCCTTGAGCAGCTTCTACGTGCACCGGTATGACCATTTTGTGATTTGGTCTACACAGCGGGGGGCCATCTCTTTGTCTAGAGTAACCCGCCGTATGATATAAACGAGTAATGTGGGGTACAGAGTTGGTGTGGTTTTCTGATAACGACTGAATGCTTTATAAATGGTGCTTAAGAGAGTTTAAATCATGCCATTTTTTTTTTGACAGCACGTGTTGAGATGCTGTTGAAACTTTTATATACTTTGTTCAATGGTTTACTAAATGATTTGATAAACTTTATTGATGGATTTAGAAAGTGATAGCTTATGTTTATATAAACTACTACTGGGCTAACACTCAAATGCTTTCGTATGTTTTATCCCCACCTCAGGTAAGCGACACAAGTTCGTTGGTGCTTGCTGACTGATCAACAGCGCCAACTAGTTGGTTATTAAACTCCCGTGTATTGTTTGTGCATGTTATTTGAGAGTTAATTTCTCTTAATTGATACATGCTTAGAACTTGTGAGTAACTGTCATCGTTAGGAATCGTGAGTTTGTTTTTATATGAGTTTGAATTATAAATATTTCTAGTTTTCTTTGTTTTCGTGTTAAACTCTCCTCTCTCTCACTCTCTCACTCTCGATTTAGTATTTATATTTTCTGGTTCGGATTTTTAGAGAATAATTTCTTAGTTTTTTCACTAACTTCTCAATGTCTGAAAGATTATTTTTTTCCTTTATTGGAAATTGGACGTTTTTATTGCTTGAGCAGCATTTTGAGTTGTATTCATTTTTTGAGTAAGGATTTAGTTATAAGATAATTGGGATCTGAGGAGTGTTCAAATATCTGTGTATTGAGAATGTCGAATTAACAGCTATTCATTAAATTTATATTACAACTGATAATTTTTCAGTTTTCATTAATAGAGCGTTATGAAGGTAATCTAGACAGGGTGTGACATCGTAGAGTGTTACTCATTTCCGGTGGGGTGTTGCTATGTCTCAGGGCTCATGGTAGACATATGGAACTTTGTATTCGTATGGGTGATTCACCAGATATTGTCCACACCATAATCTCATAGGATTTAGTTCGTGAGTAGCTCTTATACTGATACTTCCCTAGATATATTACAAAGATAGATAGGCTTTATGTAAGATTTCCAATCGTGAGCA
>NC_052350.1:16027430-16055784 GCF_009727055.1 Benincasa hispida | reverse complement strand
CACCACAAGTCCAACTACAAGCCCCAGATCATCGGCTACTTAGTGCTAGGTATTATTTTATTTATATATTTATTTCGTTACCATTTTATGTAAGAATATAAATTAATTATATTTTTTATAATTTTAGATGGAGTGGTGTATTAGCTACCTCTGAACAGTCAGCAAATATGTTGCTTGTGTACAGGAAAACATTTGACATGCTGACGCCCAATCAAGTAGTAAATATGTATATAAATGAATATTTAAAAAATTTTATATGTATACTTTTTTTTTGTCAGGTTATTTGGACGCCATACTCACAGATTTGGTCATCATTACCTGATTATTGTCGTGATGGTGAAGACATCTAGTTAACTGTTAGCCCTCTTATATGCTTCCATATAGTAGAGTGGCATCATCCAGATCATGTGCTGAGACAGTTCGGGATACGATAAACAATACCTTCGTTGTCCTATACACTCCCAGAACTACACTAGATCGATTTAAGGGGTAAGCACGACCAAGATGGCGTCGAATCCATGTGGAGTATTTATCCTACTGGCATGGACGACGTGATCATTGTGCACAGGGAGAATTAATAGATGGGCCAGCCGTATCAGGCGACTACTTTCCCTAGTATAATTCGATCATGAGGCAATTTATCTCACCAGACGGTGCTTACTATTACTGCATGGTAAGATATTTCAAATTAGACATTTTCCATATATATAATATGAATATTGTTTAATATTTTTTTTTATTCTACAGAATAATTTTATCAGTGAAGTTCAACAATATTTAGTGCAGAACAACCTTCCAGAATTGAGTTCAATGTGTCAGCAAACATTGATGAACATAGAAAGTATTATTCAACAAACAAGACAACTCAATATTGCTGACACCGATCAAAGACGTATTTGTTGTAGACGAGCGCGACAACGGGGTGAACCTAATTTAGAGGGACACGAAGACAACCCTCCTGAGGAGTAAAGGCCAGGGGGGTCGTTTTTAAATCCCACATTGTATCATTTTCGAATTGCAAATCTCAAAAGAACTAATTGTAAATATTATTTAATATCAACAGAGTCAAAAGTACAAATTTTATGTCCGTTGAGTTATACTAATTTTAGCATTGTTTGTCCAACACATAAATTAGAACATTTGGATTATAAATTTTTCATTCATGAATTTTAGTTTTGTAAGCCAAATATAATTTTGTGTTTTACTTAAACTAGTAATTTGAAATAATAGAAGTACAAAAGTATTCAAAAATCATCTCAAAGATTTGTACATTCAAATATTTACAAATTTCAAGCTTGTAAATTATGCAAACCTTCTAAAACTTCATTCTTTCTAAATAATACAAACATAAATCATAAGAATCTAAGGGCTTCCCATTCCAAAGTAATTTTTATACTTTAAACAAAAAAAAAATTATAAGCGAACTCGTGTACTGGGTACAATGAGTTCGTTTGACCGGTCAACCAGTCAGCTGACATGGTCAGCTGACTGGATTAAATGGACTCGTGGTACCATGGAAATCGCTGTACTGGGTACATGATTTCACTACCCTAAATCTACCAATACTTTTCCAAAACATTTATTTTTGAAATATTTTCCCCCAACCCTATTTTGTCATTATTTATTTAAAAAAACATTATTTTAAAAAAAATTCGTGAAATTGTTACCGAATTAAAAGGGACCTCTTAATATTAATATTGTTGTTTTCAAAACTTATTAGAGAAATATTGTTGTTTGAAACTTTATTAGAGAAATATTGTTATTTTGGGAGTTCGCAGGCTAAGGTTGAACGTTGAGAACTCACGAACAAAGAAAAACTTGGAAATAATACATAGGCCGAAACTTCAACCCTGACAAGGGAAATCTCGCGAACCTCGCTTAGGTTTGTCGAAAGTTGAAGTTTTCGACACATACCACCCTCAAGATTCAGGTTTATTACTTTTCTTTTTCCCTCATAGAGGAATAAAGTAATGAGATGGTATACTATATGTTCTGTGTACTCGAGCTGCTCTAACAACCTATGCTTTTGTTATCATTTCGAATTAGACGGGAGGCTTGTGGGATTGACTTGAGGAGGTGGGGATGGCTATATTTCTGGGAGCGAACTCTCAGGCGAATCAAAATTTTTGTATATTAGGTTGTCGAAGGTTACACAATGTCGAAACTTCAAAGCGATTAAGGAGATAAGTGGGTTGAAGCAGATTAGGAGAGAGTGAGATTCAAAGCGAGATAGTAGAGAGGAGCGAGATGTTGAACAAGAATTTTAAGAGAGAGGCGAGATTCAAGCCGAGAATGTTGGAGAGAGCGAGATTAGTTTATATTGACTAATCTGACTAAACATTGAACTTGGTAAAATGAAAGGTTGAATAATTGAAAAATGAGATTATTCAGGAATACACATTGAATGGCTAGTGATTGTTCCAGAAGAAATGAAAGCTAGTAATCATTAATGGAAAAATAACAACAATAAAGAGAGAGCGAGATATTGAGAGAGAGCGAGAGCGGATCTTAAGAGAGGACCGAGATTCTTAAGAGAGAGCGAGAGTTCTTCACTTTATTTGAACTTTCATAGAAATATATATAAAAAAAAAGAGAAAAAAGAGCTAATAATCATACTATAAATTGAATATATTAGATTATTATACTATATTGAATAATTCATTAGACAACAAATTGAATATATTAGATTATTTATACTATAATTGAATAATCATTTAGACAATAAATTGAATATATGAGATTATTATACTATAAATTGAATTATATTAGATTATTATAATGTAAAACTTTATTGATTACCAAAAAAAAAATTGAATATATAGTAGATTATTATAAAAAAAAATTGAATATACAATAAAACGAATATATAATAAAAAAATTATTTATTATTCAATCCCTATTAAAAAGATATTGTCCTTTTAGAAACTATTTAGGAAAATATTGTTGTTTTCAAATTATTTGTAAAAATATTGTGTTGTGTGTTTTTTTTTTAAATAGGTTGAATTTTGAAAGCTCGACCTTTTCCCTTTATTTTTGTACGTCGAAACTTTGAAAACCTCGACCTTGCCCTTAACTTTATTATTGAATCTGTTTAATTATTGTTGTTTTTTTTTTTTTAAATAGATCGAATTTTGAACGCACGACATTTCTCCTTGATGTGTTAAAAATAATTTTGTATTGGGAGAGAACGAAAAGAGGGAAGAGTAAGAGAGAGAGCGAGATTGGAGAGAGCGGAGAGCGAGAATTTGAGAGAGAGCAAGATTTTCCAATTTTTTTTTTTTAACTGTGGGAGTTTCCAGCTTGATATGTTATTCTTTCTAACCGTTTAGAAATACACTCATTTGGATAAATCTTTTAGAATTTAACTGCTATTGCTCGTAGATGGGGCCATTTCATCTTGGTTCATCATATTCTTATGCTTTTTTATTGTTGCATGACATCATAAAGATTTTATTATTATTTATAATTTTTTTTTAAAAAAAAAAACTCCATCAAAATCTTACCTCACTACTGTGATTAAAATTTATGTCTTTTATATCAATATATACAGTCTTATTTATAGACTTGATGTTAAAGTTTTGAGTGTTGATTTGATTTATTATGTCCCAAAATTATTATCTAAAATATGTAAATTTGAATATTGAAGTTTTTTTTACCTAACTTTTTAGAGTTGACTATCTTGATGTTACTATTTATGTCAGTGACATTTAAAAGCTTCTATATCAAAATAATTACTATTCATAAATATAAAAAAAATAAATTTAAAAAATAATATCTCATAAAAATAAAAAAATTAAATTAATATCTCATTTATATAAAAATAATAACAAAAATCAATGTGTTCCACAGGTTAATTAAAAGAAAAATGTACAACTTTATAATAAAAAAATTGAATATACAATAAATTTATTTACTTTCCATAGATAGAGCGAGATTGTAATCATTACTTTCCATATATACATGACCAATGAGAAAAAAAAGTTAGTTATCATTAGTGAAAAAATAACAACAATAACAGAAGAGTGAGATATTGAGAGAGATAGATCTTAGGAGAGAGCGATACTGAGAGAGTCTTTATTTGAACTTTCCATAGAAATATATATAAAAAAAGAGAAATAGAACTAATAATCATACTTATAATTGAATAATCATTATATTATAATTGGAATATAGTAGATTATTTACTATAATTGAATAATCATTAGACAATAAATTGAATATATTAGATTATTATAATGTAAACTTTATTGATTACAAAAAAATGAATATACAATAGATTATTATAAAAAAATTGAATATACAATAAATTATAATAAAAAAATTGAATATACAATAAAATGAATATATAATAAAAAAATTGTTTATTATTAATCCCTAAACTATCTGGAGCTCATCTTAATAACGAAGGGCACTTCCTTCGATTATGTCCTAACTGGATACAAAATCCACATCGTTGTCGAGTTTGTCGAGTGGTTGGTTCTGTCCAATCCATCTCGTTGTGGTAACATGAACTTTTCGGTCTACCAGGTCTTCTCAACAACGATGGATCAGGATGTAAGACGGGCATATTTAGGGTACGTGATCCAGTAATCTTCATTCGTACAGGTTGAAATTGAGGAGAGTAATATTCAGCATACGTTGACAATTTGTAGTAGTCCTCAATAAAATCTTCGTAGTTCATGTTAAAATGTGAGCAAACGGCCATAAAATGCGAGCATGGAATGTCGAATGCTTGCCACTTGTTACATGAACAGTACCACTCGGACCTGTTTAGCCTCAATATTTAAAACGTTTCCTCCTTTGGCATTAGACTATGACGGTCGATCTTCATATGAAACACACCTTCATACCGATTGTATGATTGTACTTCAATGTTTACTAGATCGTGCAGCCCATTTTATTTATTTTTTCGTGTGCGTACCTGGATTTTTACTCCACTTACTATTATAAAATATGTTTGATAATAAACTATTAATAAATTATATATATATAAAATAATATTTACCAGGTGTATTTATCTTGACACTCCAATGCATCCTTATTTTCTGCTCTTCTTTTCTCGAAATAGTTCACACATTTTGAAGAATGTTATCTGAGGCAAGAGCATTTATAGGCAACATTCGAGCTCCTTTGAGGACTTCATTTATGCACTCTGATAGATTTGTCGTCATCCACCCATATCTGAATCCTCCATCATGTGCTTACGTCCATTGCTCTAAACTAATGTTGTCAAAAAAACTTAGACAGCTCCGATTTATTCCTTTGATATCTTCAATTGCTTTGTTGAACTTTTGAATTTGAAACTGACACCCAGCACGATAAACATAATTTTTCAATGAATTAAATTTATACTTTTTATTGAAGTTTCTAACGATATATCGTAAGCAGAAATGATGGTGACATTTTGGTCCCGTCCAACCATTTGTTGGGTTGTTCACTGCTGCAATTATACCAGCATGTCGATTTGAAATTAAACACACCTTTTCATGTGTTACAATTTCTCTCAGGTGTTTCATACTTAGTGATCTCGAACAAGCCATCATATCGAGCGGTACTGTTCATGTAACAAGTGGAAAGTATTCGACATTCCATGCTCGCATTTTATGGTCGCTTGCTCACATTTTAACATGAACTACGAAGATTTTATTGAGGACTACTACAAATTGTCAACGTATGCTGAATGTTACTTTCCTCAATTTCAACCTGTACCGCATGAAGATTACTGGATCACACACCATAATATGCCCGTCTTACATCCTGATCCATCGTTGTTGAGAAGACCTGGTAGACCAAAAAGTTCACGTTACCACAACGAGATGGATTGGACAGAACCAACCACTCAACAACGATGTGGATTTTGTAACGGACATAATCGAAGAAAGTGTCCTTCGTTACTAAGACGGGCTCCAGATAGTTAGGGATTGAATAATAAATAATTTTTTTTATTATATATTCATTTTATTGTATATTCAATTTTTTTATTATAATTTATTGTATATTCAAATTTTTTTTATAATAATCTACTGTGTATTCAATTTTTTTTTTTGTAATCAATAAAGTTTTACATTATAATAATCTAATATATTCAATTTATAGTATAATAATCTAATATTCAATTTATTCAATTTGTTGTCTAATGATTATTCAATTATAGTATAATAATCTAATTTATTCAATTTATTGTCTAATGATGATTCAATTATAGTATGATTATTAGCTATTTTTTCTCTTTTTTTTATATATATTTCTATGGAAAGTTTAAATAAAGTGAAGACTCTCACTCTCTCCTAAGATCTCGGTCTCTCCTAAGATCTCGCTCTCGCTCTTGCTCTCTCTCAATATCTCGCTCTCTTTGTTATTGTTGTTATTTTTCCATTAATGATTACCAGCTTTCATTTATTCTGGAACAATCACAAACACTTTTTTGATTATGGATCCACTACCAGAAACTCAATGCGTAATCTTAGCATTCAATGTGTATTACTGAATAATCTCATTTTTCAATTATTCAACCATTTCATTTTACCAAGTTCAATGTTAGTCAGATTAGTCAATATAAACTAAATCTCGCTCTCTCCAACATTCTCGCTTTGAATCTCGCTCTCTCCTAAAATATTGCTTTGAATCTCGCTCTCTCTTAAAATCTCGTTCAACATCTCTCTCCTACTATCTCGCTTTGAATCTCGCTCTCTCCTTAATCTGCTTCAACCCACTTATCTCCTTAATCGCTTTGAAGTTTTGACATGTGTGTAACCTTTGACAACCTAATATACAAAATTTTGTTCGTAGACAAAGCTAATGCAATTCGAGTACACAGATACATATAGTATACCATCTCATTACTTTATTTCCTCTATGAGGGAAAAAGAAAAGTAATAAACTTGCAATCTCGAGGGTGGATGTGTGTCGAAACTTCAACTTTCGACAACCTAAGCAAGATTCGCGAGATTTCCCTTGTCGAGGGTTGAAGTTTCGGCCTATGTATTGTTTCCAAGTTTTTCTTTGTTCGTCGAGTTCTCAACGTTCGACCTCCACATTAGTCGAGTTCTCAACGTTCGACCTCCACATTAGTCGAGTTCTCAACGTTCGACCTCTAGCCTCGAACTCCCAAAACAACAATATTTCTCTAATAAGTTTCAAAACAACAATATTTCTCTAATAAGTTTTGAAAACAACAATATTAATATTAAAGATCGAAATTAAAAGTATGGGGAATAAATTGTTTAAAAAAAAAATCGTCAATCTTATTTTCCGACTGGACGAGGGTAACTCAAATTGCTGAACTTCTTTATCAATATTTCCGAAATTAACGGTTCCATCTCCATTCTCCACCGAGTAAAAGCCCTTCCAAGCATTTCGGGATGAGGACGAGAGGGTTGGCCACCAATGTGCAGAAAAATCAAAGCTGTGGGACAGACTGACGCAGTTGCTCGATTTCCATTGCATATTCAACTTCCTCTGCTCTGCTTCTTGTTTATGGCTAACCTATTTTCACCTCCCTGCTCTGTTCCCATTTCTTTCCCTCCTCTTCTCTAACTTAAACCCGTCCACCATCATGCTTCGCCTCCGCCGCAACTTCCATCTCTCCCGCCACTTTCTTCTCCTCAATTCCTTCTCCACCGCCGCCCCTCCGCCTCCTATTCACCTCCCACTCTCCCATCCCACTTACATTGTTTGGGGCTCCAATACCTCTGTTGGCAAAACCTTAGTTTCCGCTGGCCTCGTCTCCTCCTTCCTACTTTCCGATACTCCTTCCCATTTCCTCTATCTCAAGCCCATCCAAACCGGCTTCCCTGCCGATTCCGATTCCCGTTTCGTCTTCCAGAAGCTATCCTCCATATACCAACGCCGCCACGCCCGTCTCTCTCTTCTGGCCTCCGACCATGTTCTCAATGCTTCACTCCCCGTACTAAACTCCTTCTCCGGTTGCGGAATTGACGATGGTAGCCAATTGGCAATGTGCGCCCTGGGTCGGTATGAAGAACAACGGTTGGTGGGAGAGGAATCGGGTTTAGGTTCGAGGCTTATTTGTAAGACCATGTACGCCTGGAAAGAGGCTGTTTCTCCGCACTTGGCTGCTGAAAGGGAAAGCGGGCTGGTGGACGACGCTCTTGTGCTACAGTCGCTGCAGAGTTGCTTGACTTCTGGATTGGCAGCGAGTGGCGAGAGTGAGGGTGCAAAAACCAGAGCCATGTGTCTCGTCGAGACAGCCGGTGGGGTTGCTAGTCCAGGCCCTTCTGGGTCCCTTCAATGTGACTTATACAGGTTCCTATAACATTCGATCATTATACCATACCACGTAGTATGGATTATTCTATTAGTATTTTAGTACTGCATTATCCTCTTTCATGTTTCTTTCTATTTTTAAATTAAGCGCGGAGCACAGCATAGGAAGAAGTTTACGGGTTGCCAAAAAGGAAAATGCCATGCTTAATATTTGGCTGTCCGAAAGAAAATCACCTTTTTTTTGTTGGTTAGTTTTCAGTACTGTGGGTCATCGCCAAATGTGTAACCAATCTGAATTCGTCTCGGTTGGATTCTGGATCTATTCCAGATTTGCCAATGCCGAGATTGAGTCTCTTGTAAATTACATTATCTCTTAACGTGTTAGTTGCATTGTTCACAAGAGCTGAGCCTCCCTGGTGCTCGCATTGTTTGTACACCCTGTTATTTTTTATGAATATTCTGTATTTTCTTATAATGCAAAATATATCTTTACTGAGGTTGCTATTGCCTATTGTGCTGTTATTTCTGTGCTTCTCTTCGAGTTTTCTTTATTTTATAACTCCTTTTGGCGGCAGGACATTTCCATTATGTTTACTGACTAGAATAGAAATGCTAATTGTATTGTGTTATATTCTATGTTCCTCTGGAATCCATAGATGAACTTTAATGAATAAGCAATTATGATTAAGAATGAGTCGTTGATATATTTTACAATTTTCCCAGAGAAGGTTAGTATTAAACAATGGTTTGTATATAGCGTGTAAGTTTACTCGAATCCTGAGTTTCAGATTTTCATTTCATTCTATCAGGCCTTTTCGTTTACCCTGCCTTCTTGTTGGTGATGGCCGGCTGGGTGGTATTTCTGGGACAATTTCAGCATATGAGACTTTGAAACTTCGAGGTTACGATGTTTCTGCCATTATCTTTGCTGATAGTGGCCTTGCAAATGAAGTGGCGCTAAGTTCTCATCTTCGAAATAGGTAAAATCCCGTCCTTCTTCTGATTATTAGTCTTACTTCGCAGGAGGAAGTAAACACACAAGTGTCAGATGAATGTTATTCTATGGCATTAATATTTGCTTATTAGGAAATATAACTGTATTAAACAAAAATGGTTGCAGAAATGGAGGGGATAAGACCTCACCCAAGCAAAGCCCCACTAGGTTTGGAATTAGGCCCTCAAATGGTATTAATGGGAAAAAAAAGAAGTGCTAGAAAGATATCGATGAGAGGAAGCCTGTAACATGTGCAACGTCAAAAAACATGAAACTCAATGAAAGTGGGTGTTTCTATAAAAAAAACATGTGCAAAGTCAAGAAACTCAAAATCATCTCTCACGCCAAATATTCTATATAAGGGCTCTACAATCATTCAAATAAACAATTTAAGATTTGCTTTTGAAGTATATTCCTTCAAAAGATTGGATGCTAAAATCCAGTATTTTTCTTGGTATGCACTTGCAACATGGAAAAAAAAAAAAGCCAAACTTTTAACTTAAGAAAATTTACCCATTCAGGTATCCTTTACCACCCATATTTGAGTTCCCATTGGTAGGGCCACTCTGTATTGCCGATGGTCAACCAAGTTGTCTGTTATCACATGCCTGCAATGCAGTGGCCGCTAGTATGATATCATTTTTATTTCATTTTCCCTGATAAGCCATCTTTTCCTCATCTAAAGTCGTAATTTTTTTCAATTCAGTTATATTTCAGCTTTTGGAGGCATGTTCATTTACTTTTTCCTTTTAGGGTGCCAATTCTTGTGCTACCTCCCATTCCTGCTGATATAACAGACGACCTGATGGATTGGTTTGACAACTCTTGGAACGTATTTGTTTCTCTGAAGGAAATAATGTTATCAGCTTATTCAGAAAGACTTAACAGATTGAGAGAAATGCCAGAAAAGGCAAAGAATATTTTTTGGTGGCCATTCACCCAGCATAAACTTGTGGCAGATGAAGCTGTTACAGTAATTGATTCTCGCTGTGGTGAGAACTTCACTGTTTTCAAGGTGCAACTCATAATTTCTGTTACTAAATGATATATTTTTATATATTTTCAGCTTATAGTTTTACTCAGAGTTTCTCTCTTCGTTCTAGGCACATATAGTTTAATTCTCCATGCATATAGGTGCATATATGTGGAAGTCTTGCATTTGTATATTTAATAATTTTAATATTACTGAAACAAAATTTATTCAATAAAAATCTTATACGAGCTTACAAATCTATATTTATTTTATATTTTGAAAATGTTTTCCACGTTCCCCATTCTTTTTATTTATTTATTTATTTTTTTAAAGAAATTGTAACATCAGTTAGGAGTTGAATTCGTCTGAGAGATCCATGTTGAAATACCTATATTATTTTAACCTTTTGATTTCATTTATATTAAATGTTTTAATTTGCTGCCCTTGAAACTGACATTGCCTTGATTCCGCGTGCATGTATGATTTTTTATACTCCTTTTATTCTTTTTGTTCCTCTTGAGTTTTCTTTATACTTGATTGGCACGTAGCGTAAAAAAGTTAGAGTAATATATTATGTTTGCACTGCATGTTCTATATAGGATCAGGGTAATGAATTTATGACTCAACAATTTGATGCATGTGCCAGTTGGTGGACACAGGGTCCTGATGCTGCCTTACAGGTTAATTCTTGATCCTTATTTCCTTTATATCTCTATGGATTTGTTGCAGTTAATGTTATTAGTTTCATTTAGTTTTCAAGCTTTGGCTAGTCTCCACCATTGTCAATCCTAAAGATTCAAAGAGTTGGATTAGTATGCTTATCTCAGGCCATCCATTCAAGAATACCAAAGAAATTATTTGGAATAACATTCTTGCTGCTATTTTATGGAATATATGGGATGGAAGAAATGCTAGGATTTTCAACGACAAAGCCAGATCAACTGAAGAAGTCCTCCATTCCACTGTTTTCATTGCTTTCTTTTGGTGTAAATCTTCACCGGCACTACAAAACCATAGTTTCTCTTGTTAACAATTGGAAACATCTTTGGCATTCCTTATAACATGGAATTCTTTTGTATATCTTGGATATATATATATATTTCGATAGAAACAACTACTTTCATTGAGAAAGAATGAAAGAATACAATTGCATAAAAAAAAAAACCAAGTCACCCAACTAAAGAAAGGATTTCCAACTAGGTGAAATAGTAACTAGAGAGTAATTACAAAAAACCTTCAAAATCGAAGCCCAAAGAGAAACATGAAATATCACCAAGGACCGAACCTCCTAGGTTCTCTCTCCACACTCCTAAACGCTCTATTATTTCTCTCATCCCATAGGTCCCATAACAAAGCACACACCCTAACAAACCAAAGAAATTGCCCTTTCTCTCTGAAGGGCAGATGGAGAAAGAACTCCCCGATCATCAAACCAATGTCCCTCTGGCTAGCAAGCGGACATCAAACTCTTGCAAGAAATAGTTCCAAATGGATTTTGCAAATAGACACTCCTTGGATATTTTCAATATCAATAAAATTATTTCTTATCCAAATAAGCTTTGGCTAGTATCAATTTTAAAATAAAGAAGCAGAAGAAACTAGTCAATAGGTCTCTTTAATCAAAATAACCATTATGGAAAAACAAACATATCCAGCACAAGAATGATATCCTTTTAAGAAGGTTTTATCTCTCCATCAAACAAATAACGTAATCCCCGTTTCCTTTTACCCTCTTTTTTGTTCATTTTTTTCCCACCACTATGAATGTTGTTAGAGTTTGTAGGGGTGTATGTTTGTCGTTACCTAGTTTGTATGTCGTGATAGGAGTAGTGGTTTCAAATGGAGTGAATCAGGAAGGGTTTGGAGGTAACTATAGAATGATGTTATTGGTTAACTGGCTAACTCCAAAGCATTTGATTATCATAAAACTCACAAGATTTTAGTATCTTAGGTAGGTGACCATCATAGAGTTTAAACTCATTCTTTCTAAGTCCATCTCTATCTTTTCATGGGCTACAATGACCACTTGTCAACTCAAGATGGTTAAATGGTGAAGTTTCTTTTCATTAGTAATTCCTGTTATAGATTTATAATGTCCTTTAAGGTGTTTTTGTTTTTGTTAATACTTGCCTCTTTTCTTATCTTTTATTATAATCTTGAAATGGTAAATACTGTGCTTCTTTTACGCTCTTATGATATATTTATTTATTTATATATTTCTTTGTTTTAGCGCCCCATGATTTTACTTTAACGCATCTTTTGTTTAGGTGTTTTCAGACTGAGCTAGCAAGTGATATGGGTTATGCTGCTGCAAGATTTGGGCATGTAATGTTTCCAGAGAATGTGTATGAACCAGCTTTGGAATGTGCAGAGCTTTTGCTTGATGGTGTTGGAAAAGGTCATTACCTCTTTGTTTTAACCTATTTTTGTATATAGCCATGTCATGTATTTATTAAATGCTGCACACATATTTCGGCATCTTCCATATTTTTTTTTAAGAAGAAAAAAATTCATTATGTGAAAACTTCTTCTAAATTCCAATTACATTAATGCCTAACAATTTTTTCCCAAAAAAAAAAAGGTTAGGTTTTATAAACTCCCGGTTACCATACTACTCAAACTAAAATTTGATTCAATTATCTGTCAAGTACCCATAATTGAAATAGTTGGCCATGGAGTTCACATAAGATTAATTATTTGTCCAGTTCAAATATTTCACGATCTCCTCATCCAGGATAAACTTGAAGATCCTATGCTCGAATAAAATGTTCCGACTCCATATTATAACTGTACCTTGTAAATGGACCTATATAGTTATCTTAAAGCTGATTTAAAGTCAAATGGATACAAATATGAAAGTAGGTAGGAGAATTGGAGAAGAAAGAGTAATGGTATAGGTTATTGAATGAAAGGGTTAATTCTTTTCTTCGATCTTATTTCTTTATTTTTTGAGTTCTTTCTTCATATTTTCCTGTATTTAGGACAGGTATTTTTAGTTGGGTTCTTATGTATATTATGGGCAAATAATTCTTAGAGCTTAGAAAATTATTTTGTTATTCTCATCGGCACTTAAAAGTTGTTATGAGTGGCTTTGAGAGGTTTGAATTTAACTTATCTGAATTAGCTTTGATTCTATAGAAATTTCCACATCTATAAATTTTCTAGTTAAGGTAATCTATTTGTTGTGCAGTTGTGCTAAGTACCACAACAGTAATTGATGTGTGAAATGTTAACCTATTTTCCTTTTAACTTATGGTTTTGTTATGTACTTGTAAGTGTCTACTCCAATGATAAAATAAAATGGAGGTGAGAGTGATTGAATGATGAATCAATATTAACTGAAAAAGTGATTTGAGGCTTTTGTAATCTGTATATATATTTTAGAAACTTTCATTGAGAAAAAACAGAAGATGTAATCTCGAATATGATGAAGTTATGCTAAGCTATAGTTGTTCCAGAGGAGGGTTGTGTTAACCTTTTCCTACTTCCAAACTGTTTCAAATAGTTTGTACTCCACCCAGGTTCCATTTTTTGCAGGTTGGGCTTCTAGGGTGTATTTCTCAGATAATGGATCTACCGCTATTGAAATTGCACTAAAGATGGCCTTTCGGAAGTTTTCTATTGACCATGGAATCCATGATGCTCAAGAATGCAATGCGGAAGCACAACATACTGAGCTTGTGGTAAGCTGGTGGTAAAAAATCACGAGAGAGAGTTTTTGATAATCTCCGTATTATTCATCTTGATCCAAGGAGTACAAAGAGTTCTCTTTAAATAGTTACAAAAAACTAATTGACAGTTTATTAATGTAACAGACTTAACAGAAATAAAGATTAATCATAACAATAAATGGTTCTATAAACTATCTCTAATGGGTACAACATATATGGCAAGTACACTCAGACAGTGAGTGATCATGCTGCCAACGTTATTATGTTAGGACATCTAGTAGCATGCACAAAACATTGAGCTACTCTTTTCATTTGGGTGAGAGTTAGTTGTGGAGGAAAGACTTCTTGCAGAGAAGGTTGACCTTCCTTGGTGCAAGAGTTCCTTGATTGTATCGGAAGTTTTCTTTTCTAGAGAAAGGAGATTATGATCGTCATTTTTCTTCAATTATATTCTATACAGAATCTTCTTACTCTTCCTCTAGTTGACTGGGAAGTAGTTTGCTCATAATAATGCATCGGTGACAGATATGTCCTCAGTGGTTTGCAATAAACACCCTTTTTCTATCTCATTATTTCTCCATAATCTATATCGTCAATTAAACAGAGAATGTAAAGTATCTAGGTATTACTTGGCTGCCTGTGGTCTTACTACACAAGTTTATTTGTGTGTTCCACCTGTAATTGACTGTCGCTGACAATTATAATCATGCACGAAATTGTGGTGCAAGTTTCTTTCTTTCTTTCTTTCTTTTTTTTTTTTTTTGGGAAAGAACTTATAATTTATAGGTGACATTATCAAGATTTACCATTCCAGGTCTTGGCTCTCAATGGATCATATCATGGTGATACATTAGGAGCTATGGAAGCTCAGGCACCCTCGTGTTATACAGGCTTCCTGCAGCAACCATGGTATAAACTAGAGCTATGGTAGCTGTTTAGTTCATTCCAAAGAGTTTCAAAATATTTGTTTTAATTTATATTTTGGAGACGAAGCTTCTCATTAACTATAATGAAAGAAACAAATTTGAAATAAAAGAGCAAGTATATTCTTGTGGACATTGATTCTAAGATCAGGATTTATGAGATTGGTCACCATTGAATCTTCTCTAATAGTATCTATTTTTAACGTAAATTTTCTTTGGTTCTGTCAGCTAGAAATAATGTGACTGTATATATCCATTAGTGATTGGCTGCCAAGCATAGTCCATCCATAATGGATACCATGGAACTGGAAATGTTCAAATTTTATTAATATTTGTAGAAAAATTGTGTATCGATCAATGGACAAATTAGTTCTAATATATGATCTTAGAAAACTAGATAGCTGCTTTATATATATATATATATATATATATATATTTATTTATTTATTTTAATGCATGTGGGTTTGTGGCGTTTTGAGCTACTAGTGTGATCGTTGGTTGATTATTTGCGATGTATTATTATTACACTTGATGTGATCCAAGATCAAAATTATTAGTAGCAAGCAATAGTTTGATATGATTTTCTTAGGTGCTCCGATCTATATGAAATCCGGGCAAAAAACTTTGATGTCGCTTATCAGGTTTTTCAACATTGTTGATGTAGCTAGTCATGTAGCTCTCTTAGCGCAAAGAAAGCAAGTACTCTGTGTACCTTACTTGAGAGTTGAGTCTAATCAGTAATTCTTATTGCATGAAAGCCTCTTCTTGTGGTTCTTGTGCTTTCAGTCTTTTTTCATGTTTTTTTTCTAGCCCGTGACTTGTACTTTTACTAGTTTAATGAAGGATAATAGTTTATGGTCAAAAGATAGCAATGAAGGTCGTTGGGAGCATGCTTATACCATTTTTTGCATAATCGTAACAGGTATACTGGAAGAGGTGTTTTTTTGGATCCTCCTACAGTCTATATGCATAGAGGCAAATGGTATATTTCCTTGCCAGTTGGATTGCGGCCAGAGACCTTGAGACTTGAGAATGCTTGTAAGTGAATATAATTCTTCCCCGTTAAAGTGTATCTTGTTTTTGTTTATTGACATAATGTTATTTCTGTCAGTTTTCTGTTCACGCAATGAGGTATTTGATGAGAAAAGGGACCATTCAGATTTGGCTGGAATCTATTCAGCATATTTGTCTCAACAATTATCATATTCTTCAAAATCCAAGTCATTACTTGGAGCACTCATTATGGAGCCAGGTAACCAGGATATATTATCATCATAAACTTTTCCTTCGAATCATTTTGAGAATGCCTTTTCATTTGTGGTTTTCATTTAAAAAAAAAAAAGTTCCTATCGGATTACTAATCCATGAGATAGATAATGTCATGATCAACCAATTGTACTTGTTTATTTTGTTGAGGAGATATGAGATGGGTTGTGGGGGTGGGGAGTGGTTCGGAGAATGTTGATTCTTGAAATGTGTTGCTTATTATTATTTAATTTCCATTTATTTTAGTGCTAACTCAGATGGAAAAAGATATGCCTCGTATAATTAGTTTTTGTACCTCCGATGGGAAAGGATTTTGAAATCTGGAGTGTTCATGACTTCGGTTACATACTCAAGTCTTAAGTAGCTTAACTAACAACGATTGCAGTTTCCTTTAACTAATTAGTAATTATTTTATCATCTAACCTGGTAATTGTTATATAGTAATACAAGGTGCTGGAGGAATGCATATGGTGGATCCTCTCTTCCAACGAGTACTTGTGAAAGAATGCCAAGATAAAAAAATTCCTGTCATTTTTGATGAGGTTTTTACTGGTTTTTGGCGCTTGGGTAGTGAGGTTCGTAGTCATTCATCTTAATAAAATTTCCTTTGCTAGCTGGAACCAATAACGTGAAAGGGGTAATTCAAACTATCGGCTCCTTGCAGACTGCTGCGGAGCTACTTCATTGTGTGCCAGATATAGCCTGCTTCGCAAAGCTGATGACTGGTGGAATTATTCCGTTATCTGCCACATTAGCTTCAAACTCTGTATTTGAATCCTTTATTGGTGACTCTAAGGTAATTACTGCAATGGGTGTGATCATTAGCTACAATGTCTCTTTGTTATTATCTCTGTCTATTAGGCGAGCATAATCTTATGCCAGCTTATTTTGATTATTTTTATTTTTCTCAAGGGAGCATTCTTATACATTGCCGATTAGTTTTATTAGTGCTCAACCAAAATTTATCTGTAGACTTCTGTATGGTCGATATGTAGGATTGCTTTATGATCTGCTTAGCTTTCCTTAACTCTCTAATCAGAGCTGAAATGAGCTTTGCTCTCACAACTTTTTGTATCCACGATATGGTTAAATCCATTGTTTTCATGTTCTTTTTATAGCTTGAGGCCCTTCTGCATGGACACTCGTATTCTGCTCACGCTTTAGGCTGCACGGCTGCTGCTAAGTCCATTAAATGGTTTAAAAATCCTCAGACAAACCAGAATATCAATTGTGAAGGGACATCGCTCAGGGAGGCAAGTGCAATCTATTTTAAATTTGTTCTCAAGTGGATGGTCCAATAATTTCTCATGAATTTGTTTGAAAGGATTGTGAAGTTTAGGACTAGAGGGATTTGGATAATATCATACATCAGGGAAGAAGGGAGTAGAAAATGATACTCCTGAATATAGTTGTGGTTTTCTATAAGGCATTCTCATGATTAATACTTGCATTTAAAATTATTTTATAATTTGAAGGTCTTGCTAAAATACCTTTTTGTTGGATCCATTTGTTTTTTCAACGCTTACAGTTATGGGATGAGAATTTGGTTTTCGGGATCTCGTCACATCCTGCAGTTAAGAGAGTAGTAGCATTGGGAACTCTCTTTGCTCTAGAACTTCTAGCAGATGGCTTTAATGCTGGGTATGCTCGAACCTCCTCATCAACTTCAATTTCAAAAAAGCATTTTACTTGTATCATTTCTATGTATATTACGTGGCTAAGTTATGTGCAAATCGAGATAGATCTTGCCAGATGAACAAACAAAACGAAGGTTGCCAATTGTGCTTGGGAATTCTTTAATGAATACAGTAGTAATTACGTAATGCAGATAATGATTCATTCTAATTCTCCATAGTGAAAATTTTTGGCCCCAGTTGCAATAGTTGTCCCCTGCATTGCACCTGAAATCAAAGAAAAAGAAGATAAATTAAACCTGATAATCTGTTTGCTGGCTAGAGTGTGGCAGTTTCGAGTCGTACTAAACAAGTTCCGTACTTCATTACGAATCGCAATATGTGGGTGAATAAATTCATATCCGAATTCTTTGAAAATATGATTACTTTTAGAGTTAATTACTGGAGTTGATCGGTTTTGAACAGGTATGCATCCCTGTATTCAAGATCTCTTCTATTAAAGCTAAGGGAGGATGGGATTTATATGAGGCCACTGGGCAATGTTATATACCTTATGTGTGGACCCTGCACAAAACCAGATCGCTGCAGCCAATTACTAATCAAACTCCTAAGCAGATTGGATGAGTTTATCAGCGAGCCCAGGGAAAATTTGAATTCCTGTCATTCATGAAAGACAGCAATGGTTCTTACTCTATCAGCCACTTTTGGTCGCTGTATTAGTGCTGTAGTAACTCATGTAGCAAGTTTGATTCAAAGAAATGTCTCATTACTCTCTTTTCCTCATTAATATTGTTATGTTTAGTTATTTGTTCTTTCGTTTTTGCTTGGACCGTTAAAATTTAGAACTATTTAAAAACATTGTAGAATGAGGAATCTGCTGATGATCACTAAGCTAAGCCCCTTTGGTCTAATATATGCAATTTGGTAGTGAATAAAAGTTCACTGTTAAAGATATCAAATTGATGTTTAATTAAGAAATACTTAAAAAGTTGATCCATTTGAAATTATATAAAAATCAGATTATGATAATTTGAAAATTGTAGATTCATTTTTAGATGCAGTGCAATCAAACAAATTTGTTATTAAAATTATATTTAAAAAATGATCAAACAAATAAATATTTTCCCCAAACATCTTAAATGTCAGGTGCATAAATTTTTATCCCACGCTAATAGGTGGGTTTTCACTCAACATTCCCACTTTTGCATTTTGTTTTTTCAAATCTTTTTATTTCTCTCTCTGTTTTTCGTTCCTTTTTAGTTTTTCCTTTATCTTCTATATTTTATTCTCTCTCTCTCTCTCTCTTTTTTTTTTTTAATTTATTATTTCAACTTTTTTTTTTAAATAACTTTTCTTGTTTTTATGATATTATTTTACATGTTTTTTCTTAACATATTTATTTTCCTATTGTATTATTTATCTTTCTATTTTTGTTTTTTTTTTTATTTTCTTATTTCTTGACTGTTATCATTTTTTTTCATCGTGTTCTTTTTTCCTTCTGTGAATGAAACTTAAATTATATTGTTTAAAATTATTTTAGAACATTGACTTAAAATAATAAATTAAATAACTAATTATTTAAAATCAACTAGAGTAAATTAATTATTGAAAATTAAATTTGGTTGAATTTAATACTTTATTATTACACAAAATTGATATTTACTAATCCTTTAAAAAATATTAATTAATTAACTAATAATAGAGTAAGTAAATTTTTAATTAAATAATCTTGTACATTTGTACTTCTAGTTCTAATCTATAATTATAGTTATTTTTAAAATTAAAAATATAATTTGATTATTTAAAATAATTAGTTTATATCAACTTCTTTTGTATATATATATATGACTTATAATTGACATTAATTGATTGGCTAATTAACTCTTTAGTGAACAAAACTCTAGAAAAAAGAAAGAAAATGGATATTTAAATTTACTTATCAATATTATTTTTTATTAAAAAATTGATAGTAAAAATGTGCTATATAAAAAAATTAATTGATAATAAATATATTCAACTAGAGGATAGGTGGGTAAATTTGATAAAATTCTAATGGTTTAAAGTTAATTTAATAACTTAATGTAATAAAAATAAATTAACAAACAAAATTTAATTACTGAAATTGATTGTGATTAATTTTATACTTTAATTGTATAGAAAAGTATAACACATACTCACACATCCTATTCTCATTAACATACATAACCAAACATAGTTATCTTCAGGTATCTTATACCTAAACATTCATAAAACCTTAAACCAAATGCTCTTTAGTTTTCAAGGTGAGAAATGAAAATAGTAATATTTAGATTGAAACTTACCGTACTTTAACTTCTCCATGTCCTGAGCAAAGTTTTTGGTTATCCCTCTTTTATAGTCAAAAGTAATTCTGTAATAGTACATGACCATGACATTACTAAAGTTTACGAGTCTTTCCTTTTTCGTAGTTCAACAATTGCAAGAGGTCGAGTATTGTTGTCTTATATACAGTTATGCTTAGATTGACAAAGTTTACAAGAACTCATCTATGCAGGACGACGACTAATTTTAGGCCTAATGTCTATCCCTTGAACGATGAGGCCACTCTTAGAATAATTGCAATTAACCTCCTTAAGAAAGAACTCAATTTCATCATCTCCACCATTATTGTGAAGCTCTCCCAACTCGATTTCAAACCAACCATCATGCCTCTCCTGTGGCTGTTTTGCCCTTGACATGCTATTGCCAAGTGGATTTCTTCTCAAACACGGTGTACGACGGCGGCGCTTCGGTGGAGCATTGTCTAAAAAGGGGTCCAAGCAAACTCTACTTGTCCAGCATTCCCCAGCAACAATGGCCACTGCTGCATCAGCAGCAACTATATCAAACCCATAATACCTACGTTCACTCATCTTAAACACAAAGTAAGCTGCATAAGTTGTTGCAGGACACAACATTTTGCAGCTTAACTTTCCTTTAATTTCAAGCCACCAGACGTTGAGGAGAACAGCTACCTCAGCAAACCTGATTTCACACACTACATTAAAGGACCAAAGTATTGGGAGTGGAAGAAAAAGAAACAAGATAAAGATTGGGATTTGAGGCAATCAAATAAACTTAAACCTTGACTCAGGATGAGGCTCCCAAGTCCAATAGACAGGCATATCACTCCAAACAATTGACAGGTCCCTTGCACCAAGCATTATGCATTTCTTACCACTCCATTTATCCAATGAAAAGCTCTGCCAAATACCAACCACTGAGCCCACTCAGTTTATATGCATACAAACAGAGTGCATGGAAGATATCCTTATGAGCCACTTCTCTGTTCTTTGGGAATCAGACTCATCAAACAAGTGTATATACAATAAAAAATCTGTACTTGGAAACTTTCTTAAGGGAGGATACAGAAAACAAAAGGTTGTTGGAACTCACGCATGAAATAGAACACAAGAAATTGGATTTTAGATATCAACCATTCGAGTGCATGTAAACATTTTAGCAACATTTCAATAGATTTTGTTGAAATCGAAGACCACTTCAAAAGTTTTGGTCATATATTTTCAATTTAGTTTGTATTTGATGATCTACTATTTTAAAAGTGACACTCTTGGTCCTCTAATTTGAACTTTACTTCTATTTGATCTCTAACGTATGATATGGTTTGTACTTGATCCTTGAGTTGGATAGATTGTAAATGAACTAACAGAAAGATGACATAGTAGTTACAATATGTTGATTATTGACTTGATGAATTAGTTGTGAAAATATGTATGATTTCTTGAGTGCTAGAGGTTTATTTATTGCAGGAAACATTTAAATGATGCATCTAGTTTATTGATACATTCTCTAAAAGCCCTCTTGAGTACATTTGATTTCATATTTACCAACCCATCTTCTATTAATAACTTTAGAAATCTCAGAAAGATTATCATTTGCATAAGATCAACTCTTTTTTGAACTTTGACACGTACAATTCCCTCAAAATCATAGAATATTCTCATGTTTTTTTTCTTGTGCCATTACATAGTTAAAATGTTTGGGATAGGAAAGATATATGTTTTAACCAATTAAATTATGTTTACATAAGGAACTCAAAATTTAAAGTCAAATCATACAAAATAATCCTTTTAACTTTGATATAAGTGTCAATTATTTCCTATACTTGCAATGTTTCATTCATACCTTCTAAAACAAATACTTCCTGAAGGTTTTTTTCCCTATTAAAATAAGATGGTAGTTCTTGGAAGGCAAATACAAAATTATTTACAAAATTATTCACATAAATTGATATGATAATTGATGTGGAAAGTTAGGTAAACGGTTTTGGCGACATTGACATGAAATAAATGATACTAATTATCTTAATCCTCTATATTAATGTAAATAATTCTATGAGTTGTTTTTAAATAAAGAAAAATAAACTAAATTATTTATAAATATAACAAAATTTCACGATCTATCAGTGATAGACCGTGATAGACATCTATCAATATTAGTAATAGATGTCTATCGTGGTATATTATAGACAATCATTGATAGACATTGACATTTTGTAATACTTGAAAATATTTGCAACCATTTTACTGTTTATAACAATTACCCTAATTTTATGTATGTTTTCTAATTTATACACTGTTATGTCAATTTCGATTTTTTTTTTAATTTTCTCATAAAACATTTTGTTTTTTTTTTTTTATTAAATATAAAGTTCAAGAGTGTTTTTTAAAACAAATTTTGATATTCAAGTTAAGAAATAAAATTTTTCAAAATCTATGAACAATTGAAATCTAGTTTAGACTCCAGAGTTAAAAGAGATATTTGATATAATTTGAGTTGTTAAATTACAATAATATGCCTTTAAAAAGTACACAATAAGTTACTAATAGGTACTTGTTTTTTTTTTTTTGCTTTCCGTAATATTCCAATCAGTTAATCTCACCCTACCTAATCTCATGTAACGACGGGACTAATTTACGTTCATCTTGACTAATCCACAACATAATTTGTTTGATTCTATCGTATTTAAATATAAAAAATTTATAGAATATTAAATCCGAGTAAATTACTACCATAATCGAACTCATTAACTCTGAGATATTTATCATAGTCATGCACTATTTATCAATAGGCAAACTCATAAGGGTTGAAAGTCACTGTTAACTTGAATAGTCAACATTATGAAGAGAAAAAATATCTCCATGGCCGGTGTAAGGCTCGCGTCAGCCGACAACTCATGAAACTCCGGCCAGCCGCGAGTCACTTTGAGTTTAGAGAAAATAGGGGAATCAGAAAGCTTACCTTGTTGCCGTCGTCAATCAGCAGAGGGCTATCGCAGAGGGAGAAAAAGGTCTCCTTCTTCGGACTCGAAATTGGATCAAAATTGAGGTTGCTAGGTTTTCGCCGAGAAATCAGAAGCTCCCAATCGGTGGGCAGGAATCGGTCCCACACGATGTCCGACTGCGAAGCCGCAACGAAAGTCCTGCAAACCGCCGACGATCTGCAGACATCCGGTGGAGTGGTCAGCGACAAGATTTTAGCTACGACTCCTTCTGGCAGCGAAGAGAAATCAGAGATTTCTTCCTCCGTTGCCTTCCCTTTTTCTTCTTCTTCCATCAATTCAAAGATTGCAAAATAATACTGAATTTACTGATTTGATTTTTATTTTTAGGGACAAAGAGATAATATATCCTTCATTCCTTCTCAACCTCCCCAAAATAAAGTCGTCTCCTTCCACAAATAACTTTCAAAATTAATAATGTTAAAAAACGAATATTCTACCCATGTGTTGTCTTATCTTTTAATTTTTTAAAAACAATTTATCTTTTAAATTAAAAATCAATTAATTTTAATTTTAAATATTGGTTATATGACATAAGTTGCTTTGTGTATTTGTGGATTGTGCTCATACGACGACGTTCAATGTTTTGTGCTACTCACCACCTTTCATTTGTACGTCGAACTTTGAACCCTCGATCTTACCCTTCTTAACATTATTATTGAGGCTGTTTAATTATCATTCCGGATACCTTTCTCTATCAAAAAATTGTATTTCTAAATTTTTATAAGATCTCCCTGTAATTCCTTCCAAAGCTTGTTGAATAAATTTTACGAATTCTGTTGTCTCAGCAAGTCTGACTAAATAACGAGCTAATGAATCTCCTTTTTTTTGCAACTGAACTTTCCAATCAAATTCGAGAGCGAGAGCGAGATTTTGAGCTTGAGCGTGAGCGAGAGTAAAATAGCGAGATTTTGATAGAGAGCGAGAATACCGTACAAATTTCCCTTTTTTTCCTTTTTAATTATTACACATTCCACCTTCTTCTTTCTAATCCTCTTTTTTTTTTTAATTTTCCATTTTATAAAAATAATTTCTAAAAATATTTTATTATTTTATTTAAACTCTAAAAAGAATAAATTTAAAAAAATAACTCATAAAAATAAAAAAAATGTAAATCAAATATCTCATTTATATAAAAATAATTACAAAAATCAATGTGTCCCACAAGGCGGACGCCGTCGATTTCGAGCTAGTTATCGTCATCGACTTCGAACTTGAGTTGCTCGGGTTCTTCTTGATGTTGCTATGATACCTCTACAGGTGCTTCATAATATAAATATTCATTATGCTCTCCACGACCCCGACCATGTCCATGCACATATGAAGACGAAGGACCAGCCTCTGAATCATAATGTCCTGAACCAAATGCTGGCATCATCATCATCGGACTATTTCGACTCCCGGACGAGTGACGTAGAGCGCTTGTGATATTATATATACCAATGAATATATTCTGGAGTGACATCCATGTCAAATTGTTCAAAAGAAACCCCCACTGCTATAAACCTTGCACGATATGTCGCATCGCACTACCAAATGTGCAAATTTTTTGGACCAATCTCCAGTCCTTAGGTTCAATATCATGCAGTACGGGTTCAGTAATTACAAGGCGATGGGACATCCTGCTGAAAACCGAATTGTCTCATCACCCTGTCAGGAAGATGCCACTCACAAATGTGAAAACATATGAAGAGGACTCATCGTCCACCATATGTTTTGACCATTCGTACAAAACTTAGGCAAAGTATGCACAATAATTTTGTACGGGCTCCAAATAACCTAAAACACAAAATATTATTATTAGAGATATTAAAGACAAATACAATAAAAATGTGAATAAAATAATCAATTAAGTTTAGTGTAATGTACCTGTTCAGGTTGAAGCAGATCAAACATGTATCTATACTGGTTGACTACATGTGTGGCTGTCTTAGTCACACAAAATTTGTCTCTCCACTTAAATTTTTAAAATTGATAATTTAGAATTTAAATTAACTAGATCAGTGATATAAAATTAAATTGAATTAAAAATATATCGAGAACACGTAGGCTCGTCCAACTAACTGAGCGTCATTAACATGATGTAGCTGTGGAGCCATTATTGGAAATTGTTCCCAAGCCCATAGTTGTAAAGGTATGAAAGGCCCAGCTATCTCTCGAAACTCAGGTCTTGTTGCTTTGCATAGTTGTCTATACAACCATGCCAAAGCATGTTTCCACCCCACGAATACCGCCCCGCATCATGGAGGTTAGCTAACAGTGGCAGGAACATCAAGTGAACAAAATGACTTATTTATCTGAAAACAGACTTCCACCCATCATTTGTAGTATATATGCCTCGCACATATCTTATGACGGTTTCCTCGTCTGCATCATCTTGTGAGCTCACGAAATTGTGTTCCTAACCATATTAAACTTAACCTCGATCCTTTAATTTTGTCGACAGGGGGTCGTACAGTCGACAAACTTCTAACCAGTCATCGTAACATCACTCCGGTGACCTGCTCACCGTCAACAGGTAACCCCAACAACACTTCTATGTCTTGTAGAGTGAAAGTGCACTCTCCAACGGACATATGGAATGTAATGCGTCTCGGGCCTCCATCTCTCGATCAAGGCTGTGATCAGATGCCAGTCCAACTGAATAAATCCTAATTTGGCAACCCTATAGAATCCAGATGTGCGCAATAGTGGTATATTCGAGGGTGGAGGTGGGATAGTGCACTGGAGAACTGCTTCTCGACGTCTGCAAGATATTTCTCCAGTAGTACGATCTCGCCATACAACATATGATTGATGAATGGATTGGTCGTACAAAACATCGGGGGTCTGGGTTTAAAGCCATGATCTGAAAAAAATATATATATTAAAATTGACTATAATTGAATAGTAGAGAAAAGTGTGAGGGTAAGAATAATGTAAAACTTTATTGATCACAATAAAAAAAAAATGAATATACAATAGATTATTATAAAAAAAAATCGAATATACAATAAATTATAATAAAAAAATTGAATATACAATAAATTATAATAAAAAAATTGATATACACTAAATTGAATATATAATAACAAAATTATTTTTATTTTCAATTCCTAACTATCTGGAGCCCGTCTTAATAACGAAGGTTTATTGATTATGTCCTAACTGGTTACAAATCACAATCGTTGTCGAGTGACTGATTCTGTCCAATCCATCTCGTTGTGATAACGTGAACTTTTCGGTTTACAAGGTTTTCTCAACAACGATGTGGATTGCTATCCAATACAATTGCATGTATCTGAATGCTATCATTCCTTTATACAATTGCATATTGTCAACGTCTACAGGAGCTACAATTGGGTCATGTTCCCGAATGCTATCCAATACATTCATATCCAAATCATTGAATGTATTGGAAAGCATCTCATATTCACGACCATCTCGAAATCCACTCTTAAATTCGTCATCCGTTTATGTTCTGAAGTCTCTATACAGGTTGTTAGCCGCCATATCTTCATTATCACATGGCGATGCAATTGACTCCGGATCAGGATTGATATTAAATTTTTTAATTTATAAACATAAACTTTTTAAGTTTTATGAACATCAACTTTTTTAAAACATAACAATAAATTAAACTTTTTTAACTTTTTTTAAAAATAACACACAAATTAAACTTTTCAAATTAAAATTAGGTAAACTTTTTAAAACTATTTTTCTCAAATTTAATACAAAATAAAAATTTAAATTAAATTAAACTTTTTCAAACTATTTTCAACTATATTTTCAAAGTTAATACTAGAAATATCAACTTATCACAATAAACATAACAACAATAATTTTCATATGAATAAACTAAAATTTTCAAACTATATTAAACTTTTGAAACTATACTTAACTTGTTAACTATCACAAAAATTTTGTATTAAACTATAAATATCAACTTCTTAAACACAACAATAAACTAAACATTTTAACACATATAAACATAAAAGTTAATACTAAAGAAATTAAATATCATATGAATAACTAAAATTTTCTAACTATATTAACTTTTGAAACTATATTAAACTTGTTAACTATCACAATAATTTTTGTATTAAACTATAAATATCAACTTCTTAATATACACAATAAACTAAACATTTTAACACTATAACATCAAAGTTAATACAAAATAAATCAAATATCATAAGAATAAACTAAAATTTTCAAATATCATAAGTTCAACTCACAGATTCGATGGTAGTTCTCTTTTTTCCTTCAAAGTGACAAGTTCACCCTTTTTTTCCTATTATTTGTTATCTGACAACAATTACAAAAAATTAAAAAAAAAACTAGAATCTATAAAAAAAATAATAATATAAGAACAAAAATAAAATTTATAATTATTCTTAAAAAATAAAAATTTAGTAGAGTAACGAACCAGTATAGTTGTGTGAGGATAATTTGTATTAAATGAAATACAAGAAGAGAAATGGAAATGGAAATGGAAATGGAGGAGAGAAAGGATGATTTCGAAGGCTTATTTTCGAAGGCAGTGAGGGGGTAGTGAGCTATGAAGGGGCAGTGAGGAAATCAAGGAGAAAGAAGTGAGCAAAATCAAGGGCAGTGAGTCCTTCAAAAATTATCGAGGTAGTGATTGAGGAAAAATGAAGAGGATGGTGGTTTAAAAGGATGTAGGTCGAGTGTTCAACACTTGACCCACGGGTTTAGGGTGGTTGAAAAGGCATTAAGGCTATGGCAGAGGGGCATGAATGCGTCAATGAATGCATGGAATCGGAGCAGGGGAATTAGATAACGTCAATGCATGCAGGGAATCGTGCAGGGGAATCGGAGCAGGGGTAGCTTGGTGATATATATGCACTTTTTCAGACTTATGGAAAGTAAATAAAGTAAAGATGATTTCCATGTGGCAGACCACGTCAGTTGACTGGTTGGTCGTTTAATCCATGTGATAGACTCAAGCTCGCTCTCGCTCACAATCTCGCTCTCACAATCTCGCTCTCTCCTACAATCTCGCTTTCAATTTGCACTCTCCTACAATCTCGCTTTTAATCTCGCTTCTCCCATCTCGCTTTCCTCCTACAATCTCGCTTACAATCTCGCTCTCTCTTACAATCTGCTTCACCCACTCTTATCTCTTGTCGAGGATTGAAGTTTCGACTTATGTATGCCAGAACTTCAAACTTCGACAACCTAATATACAAAATTAGCGAGATTTCCTTTTCCTTGTCGAGGGTTGAAGTTTCGACTTATGTATGTCGAAACTTCAACCCTCGACAACCCTAATTTACGTATTGTTTCCAAGTTTTTCTTTGTTTGTCGAGTTCTCAACGTTCGACCTCTACATTAGTCGAATCCT